>NC_081566.1:548894-653655 GCF_022355385.1 Mustela nigripes | reverse complement strand
TCGTCCGTCCCGCCGTGTCCGCGCCGTCTGGTCCCGTCGTGTCCGCGCCGTCCGCCCCGCCGTGTCCGCGTCGTCCGCCCCGTCGTGTCCGCGCCGTCCGCCCCGCCGTGTCCGCCCCCGGCCGCCCCGTCGTGTCCGCGTCGTCTGTCCCGTCATGTCCGCCCCCGGCAGCCCCGTCGTGTCCGCGCCGGCCGCCCCGTCGACGGAGGCGAGAAAGGACACGGCGGAGCGCGCTTCCTCCCGCCCTCGCCGCAGCCCAGGTCCGACCCGGCCCCCCGCCCCCCGCCGCCCCCCCCCCCCCCCCCCCGCCCTTAGCCTCCGCCTCCGCAGACAGCGTCCCATCCCCCTGGTCGGCTTCCAGTCTAAAGGGGTTTCCAGGGTCGGGGGTGCGGGTAGGACCGCGGAGAGTGCAAGAGTAACAGCAACTAGAAGCGTTTTACCGGCGCTCGGTGTGTCACACGGTCTCTCCGCTCTGCTTCCAGAGTCCCGGTGTCCAAGACAGGAGGGTCCCGGGTCGCTCAGCGGCCACTGTTCAACCCTTCGGCTTCATCAAGGCTCTTTTCTAGACTCTCCCTGGAAAGGAAAGGGTCCCTGGGACGCTGCGGTGGCTCAGTCGTGGGGCATCTGCCTTCGGCTGGGGTCGTGATCCCCAGCGGCCTGGGATCGGGTCCCACATCGGGCCCCCTGCTCCGCGGGGAGCCTGCTTCTCCCTCTGCCCTCTGCTCCCCTTACTTGGGCACTCTCTGCCAGATAAATAAATAAAGTCTTTAAAAAAAAAAAAAAAAACCCACAGAGACGTTCTTTTAGGGATTATCATTTCCAGTTTCCATGTAAGACACCTGATGGCGTGAAATACTGACCTTCCTCCCCAGGAGAAAAAGCTGAACACAGACCTGACCCCCATCCCAGGCCGGAGCTGGCCAGTCAGTCACTCCCAGATGGTCGTGGGCCTCAGCTCTCCTGCCTTCCACAGCTAGCGCGGCCCTTGGTCTTCTGCTGAAGGATCCCGGTCCCAGGGACACTCACCTTCCTTGGGCCAGTTGCCTGAAGGGTCCTCGGCCCATCCACCCTGTTTTGCCCTGCCTGCCCCTCCACTCTGCAAGTTTGAAATAACAAGCCTTCCCTGAGCACCTACTATGCGCGAGGCCCAGGGCAGTTGGACATGGCCATGTAGGATTGGATCCAAAGGTCCGCCTCCCAAATCAGGACTCTCTTTTTCGGTGATCCACCAGAATCACCTGGATCTTTGGGTCAACAGTGAAAGTAGTAACATTAATGCCTAAAGGTCAGACAGAATCCAGGACGCGTAAGGTGCTCATCTGAGCATTTGCCGGACTAACTCGTCCCGTCCCCGAAACAGTCCTACGAGGTATTGCTCGTATCTAACAGATGACAAACGGAGGTGGAGTGGTGGCCTAGTCAGTAAGGCTACCAGCCAGGAAGTGGCAGAGGAGGCACACACAGGCAGCCTGGCTCCCGGGCCAGGGTCGAAAGCTGCTGGGAGCGGTGGAAAGGGAAGCGACATCCAACACGTATTCACTTGGCACTCACTAAGTGCTCAGACCAGGGACCAGAGAGAGGGAAGCGCGCCTCCGAGAGGGAAACTCCTTCCCTCACCTCCTTGCAAAGGCAAGGCCAGCGGTGCAAACACTCCTCCAGCACAGACGGTGCCCTGGCAGATGGGGCCTCCCGCCTCGAAACCCACTCACCCGTTGTGTCTACCGCCCCTTCTCCCTCTCTGCCTGCCTGACGCTCATCACCCCTGCACCCTGGGTGCCACAGTCACCCGAAGCCCCCTTATTCCCATGACCCTTCGGTTCTGGGTCTCTAACTCTACTTCTCACTCCTCTGTGACCCGATTCTGACGGTCGCCCTCGAGCCTTCACGCTCCCTGACCCATCCCCCACCTAACCTGTGCTTCTGCCCACCCTGAGCCGCATTAAGATGCCTGCCTGGACTCGTACCTACCGACACCACGGACGTGCTGGCGCTGGGGCTTTCACTCAGCGTCACTCGCTTGCTCCCCCAACAAATGATGGCCGTCTACCATATGCCTGAAAACGTACAAAATGCTTTACTGGCATGTGTTATTCCTTGATACCCCCGAGGCCAGCATGGGCTTTTTATTACCTCCGTTCTTATATGGGGAAGCTGAGTTCTCGGCACTTCTATCACGTTCTTGGGAAATCATTTGCTAGGCTGGAAGCTCCTGGAAGCTCCCTTTCCCTTTGCTGCCCCAGCCCTCCAAGAGGCACTCAGCAAACAGTTGTTAAATTGCATTAAATTAACAAGCCAGCTGGGTGTTCTGGGCAGCCTGACTCCTGACGATACCCGGCAGAGACCTCGCGGTCCCGGAAGCTGTCTCTCACTCACGTTCACACAATAAAAATGGACCTGAACTCCCCCTGCTTTCCCAGCGGCCACCAGACACGACCAGAGCTTTGCAAATGAGCTGTGGTTAGGAACCTCACTCTCACCACATCTCCCAGGGAACAGAACCCAAAGCAATCATCTGGGGGGAAGGGTGCAACTCCGCCAGCCCGGTCTCCTCTTGGGGAGGCGACTGCTCTGTCTGGGCACCTGGAAATACGACGCACACAATGTCTGCTCCTTGTTGCCCTGGAAACCTTGACAGATGTCAGCTGTTCTGACATGGGCTGCAGTAACGAGCCCACAGTTCCTCCTCAGGGTCTTGCTCAGTCATCAGACCCCGGGAGGATGCCATCTGCAGGGGGAGCATGCCCCGAGCTTCTGATGCCCGGACGGCAGCCTGGGAGTCACGCCAGGCACAGAGGCCCAACCCCATACTGCAGGGTTTAGAATTCAGAGCCAATGGACCAAGTGTCCCCGAGGAGAAAAGCAAACGATTTTCTGCAGACAGTGGGACCTGCTGTTGCCTCTTAGGAACCCATTAATAAAATGATAATAAAACTAAAGTGTCATTAAAAGCACATATTTAGATCAATTGTTCCCTTCAGCAGGTCATAATTCCTGTAACTCTCAGGGAACAGCTTTGAGCTCTGCAGAGCGGCTCCCACGCAAGACACAATCTGTCTGCCGCAGAGGGAATGAGTCAGCCTACAGCAGGGAGGGGCAGGGACAGCCTGCCGCCCTCCACACAGCAGCTGGGCAGCCCTGCTGGGTTTTCTCGCAAGGTGAGCTTTCCACCTGCAAAACGGGTCTCTTCTCTCTGTGTTAAAAGGAAAAGCAGTTAGGAGGCCTCCAAATCACGGCCGACCTCGGGAGGAAGGGCCTCCTTCGGAGCCGGCAGCGCCCGCCCAACTCCTCCCCAGCCAGGGGTTTCAAAATGCAAAGCTCTACAGACCCCTGAACCCCTCATCTGTCTGTTCCTACCGTCTTCCATACCCCCCCAATCGAATGACTTCGCGTGATGTCCTGATGGGTGCGGCAGGCGTTCACTCACCCATTCATTCATTCATTCATTCATTCACCGATGCTTCCTGAGCACAATTCTACGCCACCTGCTGTATCGGGGGTCAGGGAGGGTACCGTAGCCTCCTGGCGCCCGTCCCCTCGGCCCTTTCTCTTACCCTCTCTTCCCACGGCAGCAACCAGGGAGGCAGGTGAAAAGCCAAGGCTCGACCCTGACCTGTCCTCCCCGGTTCCAGGGACTCCTGCCCGCTCCTGGCCCACTGCTGCTGCCCTCCCGAGAGTCACGGCCCCAGAAGCCAGGCCACGCGAGAAGCCAGGCCCCGAGCTGTGGCAGCCGGAGTGCAGAGCTGAGCTGGGCAGAGCAGGCCTGCTCCCCCCACCACACCGCTGCACCCACAGCCTAGGCCCCCGGCTGCCCTGGCCACGGTGGGATCCTGCTGTCCGACTGGGAACTGTGCCTCCGACCCGCTTCCCCGCAGTCCGCAGCTTGTCCGGGGAGGGTGTGCGGACAGTCGCCCGCCTTCCTTCTCTGCACCCCTGCTTTCTGCCCACCGGGCTCCACAGAAGCCTTCAGACACCGGACCCTGACCGCCACCGCCCCTTCTCTGCTTTCACTGGTCACCTCTGCCACTGAGCAGTGAGCGGCGGCAGAGGACGGCCCCCACGGTGTGCCGCTGTGACAAGTGGGCTGTTCGGAGCTGAAGGCGGTCAGGACCCCGCAGACTCCGGAAAGGTTCTTTTTGTCTGTCTACCTCTCCTCTCACCGCCCGCAGGAGCCGGATGGGGGCTTGTACCGGGAAGAGCGCTAACACCCAAGATGACGTTTATTCAGAAAGACTTACGTGAGTGACGTGACAGGCGTCTCCCATCTTCCTGGGACTTGTCCCCCCCCCACCAACGCCCCAGGCCCGCCCCCTCCTCACCTCAGTTGCTTGAATGGCTCGGAGCCTCTCGTGTCTGTGGGGCTCCCGTGTGTCTGAGATTAAATCTGTTTTTATCTTGTTAATCTGCCTGATGTCCATTTAATTATCAGGCCAGCGGAGAACCTCCAAGGGAAGGGAACGGTGGACCAGCCCCACCAGCCCCACACACGGGCATCGACTCCAGCACCTGAAAAGGTCGCCGTGGGGAGCCCTGTTCAGGGAGCTTCTGTGACCTCCGGATTCGGGGCCGGCCCCTTCCGGCTGCGGATGACAAACGTCCTCCTCCCCCCCAGGCTTCCACAAACACAGCTCCTCACAGCACACGCCGTCCCCCGCCCCGCACGGCCCTCACTCCATCTGGCCATGCCACGTCTCTGCCTAAAACGCTTACAGGAGGCCACACAGCACCATGGCTGAGACCACGCATGCGAGAGCTGGCCTGTCTGGTTTCAAACCCTGACTATCCCGTTACGACCCAGGCGACCTTGAGCAAGTGACGTAACTCCTGGGTCTATGTTTCCTCATCTGCAAAGCGGGGATCCTGACAGCGTCTGTGTTTTAAGAGGTGCTTGAATGACTGAAGTCAGGGTTGGGCTAAAACTGTGTGTGGCACAGAGCGAGTGATCTCTCCATCCTTAATGCATAAAGAATGACTCCCTACTGCCTTGCAGTTAAAGTCCAGGCCCTAAAAGGTCTACACGTGTGGTGGCCATCTGTTCCACCCAATTTTCTGGTCTCAGGCGGCACCCCAGGGGCAGCAGGCAGCCAGCCCTCCAGACCCAGCGCCCAGGGCAGACCCTACATGTACCTCCACCCCATCTCCACCTCCCTCCCCGCCCCCCACCTTCCCTTGGACTTTCTTCGGTCTGGAAGGTTCTTTCCCACTAGTTCCCGGTGTCCCTGGCCATCCTTCTGCTCAGCCGCTGGCCGCACCGGGTTCAGTAGCCTCTCCCTGTTTTCCAGCGCCCTCAAGGCACCTCCTAAACTATATTCTCATCACTAGCTTCCCGCTAGCCTAAAAAACGAGCCACCTTCTCAGCATGTCACACCACGCTTCTTGCCTAGTAGGGCTCAATAAATATTTGATGAAAGAACAAATGTCCAAGCTGTATGATAAATTAGTCATCAGCCGTATTTCCAACTCCCCAGTCATTCCAGATACAGTCACTGTTTGGACTCTGCGGTCAGTGCCAGGAAGAAGGTTCTTCTCTTCTGAGGTTATCCAAATCCCAGACAGACAAAGGGGGGAGGGCCTCCGGCAGGGAAGGGTACAGGCTGGGCCTCACCACCCAAAAGTGGTAACTGTAACGTTCCAGAGAGCATGGGACCCTGAAGCATTGAGAAGAGCTCCTGGACACGGGGTGGGATCGGAGACCTGTCTGTCCCACTGACTCAGCAAATAGCCTCTCACCTCTCTGGGCCTCAGTTCCCCACCTTTAAAAGAAGGAGCTGAACTTTGTGCTGAGGATTCCTCCAACTCTAAAAATAGTTGAGTCTATCCAAATAGTGAATACGACTTGACTCGAGCCAGGTCCTGTCCCCCATGCCCAACACCTTCAGTGGCTCCCCGGAGCCCTCAGAATCAAGACCCAGTGCTGCGCCCGCAGCGGGACTGTGTGGTCTCAGCCTGGCTTGCTCCTGCCCCACTCCCCACTCCCCCTTCAGGTGAAACTCCTCCGTGGCCTGTGAAACAGGGCCCGTCCCTGACCTCCCGAATCTCTCTTCTCTCCTCTCTGCCAATCTGACATCCCCCTTTTCAGAACCACGTCAGACCGCATTTCTTCATGCAGCTGTCCCCAGCCGCCCAACCCCCGGGGGCTTGACCTTCCTTGTGTCTACAGGTGGGGTCTGCACAGGCGTGTCGGGTCGCATGATCTGCTGCCTCAGGTCTCGCTCTCATTGATTCCTACACACACGCATTTTCTCCTCGTTGCGAGTGGGGGCTTCCCAAGGAACAGGCCCCGTCTTCTTGTCACCCTTCCTGCCCTCCTGCCTCAACCACCTGTGAGCCAGAGCAGAGTATCTGGCAAGCTGTGGTCGAATAAGCAACCTGCTGGCTGGATCCTACATCCTCCGCGATCCACAGGTGCTCAGAGGAGAGGGCTGGGTGCCAGCAGTGACACAAGGGACCCCTGGTTTATCCATCACAAAGACAGTTTCCAAAAACAAGCTGCCCCCGTGTACGCCAACATCTCGTCAGTGACCAGCCAGTCTCCTCCCTCGTGTACCTGAGGCTCCTTCCGTGAAGAGACCCACACATCCCTACTGTCGGCTTCCTGGGGTCTCATCGGGCCGCCCTACACCCTCGGCCCCATCCCCGCTGGTCCCAGGAAGAGCAGAGCTGAAAGGTGCCCCGCCTCCCCGTGGGCCTCCTGCCCGACGTCAGTCTGTCAGTCTGCTCCGGCCTCGTGGACCCAGTCTCCTTTTTACAACTCGTTTTTACCTAAAATGGACTCTCCTGACTGCTTATGTTCTTTTCTCCACCAAGAACACCAGGAGCCCTCGCCCAGCGCCGTCTGTTCTGAGGGATCCAGGGCTGCTGCTCCTTTCGGAGTCTCCCAAACATAGAAGAATCTGGGCCCACCTCCTCACTCCCTCCCTTCTGTGCTCGCGCCCCGTGCCGCGCCCCGAATCCTCCCCAGCGGGCTCACCAGGGTCGGCAAAGCCCCTCACAGCCCCCACCGCCCTCCGGCGGAGAAGTGGGCTTGCCAGGAGCCATGCCCCGAGCGCTCCACAGCTCCCCATTCCCAGACCTCCACCCGCTGTCCAGGGACGGAGGGGCCCGCCGTGGAAGGGACAGTGTCCAGACAGAGCAGCAGGAAAGGGGCCAGGGGAGAGCCGTGACAGAGGACAGGTGCAGAAAGATCGAAGTGACCAGTCAGCAGCGATAAGAGGACCCACGTAGAAACCTCTGTCTGCTTCTCTGGGTTTCATTTGCAGCTCAGGGTTTTCTTGGTGTCGCCATAAGGAGGAGTTGGGGAATGAGCACAGAAGGCGGCACTTCCTTTCTCTCAACATCAGATGGTGCCGGATGCAGATTTTTCAGGGCCCCAGTGGTCCGCTGATGTAGAGCAGGGCTGGAGCGCTCGGTGGAGGGGGGAGGTCACCCCCCTCTGACTCTGCAAAGGGACAGTGCTCCATTTGTGCCTAAATCAGCTTTACCAAAAAGACATTTCCCTGGAGAATTATTCTTATAAAGTGTGGCTACGTCCCAAAACCACCTGCAAAAATAAAAAAGAAAAAAACTATTTCCACTCAAAATGCAGCTGAAATAGTACACGCTTACAAAAAGAAAAAACCATTTCATGGAGGAGGTGGCGGGTGAGTGTGAACTATGGAGAGAACACAAAGAAATGATTTTCAATAATGAGCAAAATTGGGTTGAGAGCTCCCTGAGGGCATGAGCTTTTCTTAGTGAATCATCCGTCTGTCTCCCAGGTCGCCGCTCACAACCCACCCCTGGGTGCTGCCGCTCCCTGAGTCCCAGTGCCCCGGAGCGAAGCCCGTTTCAGGAGAGGCAGACCTGGAGAGACCCGAGAGCTCGTGTGGATCTTCTGGAACGACTCCCGGGACTTCAGACCTGACTGCCCAGTCACCTCTCACCCTCAGATCGAGAATTTTCCCTTCCTCTACACAGATGCATTGGTAGCAATATCCACGCGTTTACTAATAATACCAAGAATTTGGGGGGCGGTTTCCACAAATGAGCTACATAAATTAAAAGGAAAATCAGGAAGTAAGTGAAGGAGGGAGTGTTACCCAAGGAATCTGCAGAACAGTGTGGAAGGAAAAGAAACACTTGTAAGCTAGAAGCAGCCGCAAAAAGAGAAGAGAGCGGAGGACGAGGGACACGGAGGGACACGGAGGGACACGGAGGGACACGGAGGGACACGAGGGACATGGAGGGACACGGAGGGACACGGAGGGACACGGAGGGACACGGAGGGACACGGAGGGGAGCGAGGAAACGGAGCCAGGAAGGTGCCAAACATTTCCCGGCCTCAGGTAACCCACTCACAGATGGAAACCTGCCTTCCTCCGGGATGTGAGTGTGAAAAGAACGAGTCTAGCAGACGGTCAGGCGCGGGGCTGGGCATCCGGCGTGTCCTCAGACACGGCAGCCGCCATTTTTGTTGCCACCCCTGGACTCTCAAGAGTGTCCCAAGACCAATAAGGTTGCAGTGAGGACTGTGTCACCTCGTGTCAGCCCTCAAGCGTGGCCCACAGAGAGACACTGCACATCACCCACCGGGACGACAAGGAGAGGAAGAAACAGCAAAGGCAGAGGCTGCTGCTGGGGACGGAGCCCAAACTCACGGCGTGAGCCAGGCCTGTAGGACCAGACTGTTCTCCCGGCGCCCGGAGCTCCCTGGGAGGAGGTCGTTCAGCGGTGGAGGCCCAGGGACTTCTGCCACATTGCGCGGTTCCCCAGCACCCAGCCTGCTCCCTGTTCGGGGGCGTTTCCTGTTTTGTGAGTTTCTATAGGAGAAAGGCCACCCCCTTTCACACTAGAAGGACAGTGAACCCTCTCAGCCCCAGTGATAACTAAGGCACCTTGGGCTTCCAGCCTCATGAGCCCCAGAGCCCACCTGGTGCCCACCTGCTTGCCAAGTCGGCTTCTTCAGCTCCCAGAGCTGCTTCTTTATGGGTACCCAAGGGCGTCCCACCTGGCTCCCAACTCAGGGGATCTGCGCCTCCTGCCCAGTGATGGCCTTTGTCACCTCAGCAGATCACTTCCTGACTCAGGAGCAGCAAAGCACCTTGAAGACCCACCATTCTAGGCTAAGCAGAGATGCTCTGCACCCCACACCCTAACTGGGGGCCAGCAGCCCCGCTTCCAGCATCTCCAGGGCCCCGAGCTCCTACCTCCCCAACCCCCCAATGGCCCTTCTGTTCCTGAAGAGCTCTGATCTGGGGCAAGTTCCCACATAACGTTTAATGCTCACAACCTCCCCATGAGGAGGTACAATTATCTCTCTCACACACACACATACATACACACACATATACACACGTATACACATACACACAAATACACAAACACACATGTATGCATGCACACACATGCATATCCACACACACACACACCGTGTTATACATGAGGGGAAGGAGTCCAGAGAAGTCAACAAACATGCCTGAGGTTACACACCGAGAAAAAAACAGGCCCAGGGGAGTGAACCTGCAGGCCGAAGCCACAGCCCAGCCCCCGCCGTGGAGTCCCGCTGAGACACAGCGATGGCGCAGAGACAGGGATGTCGCTGTTCGGCCGCTGACCCGTGCTCCGAGGAGAAGAGCAGCACAGTGTGGGAAGGGGGGCAAAGGGACAAGGGTGGTGGCTGCCGTTCACGGGCTCAGGGGAGGCCTGCTGGAGCAGAGGGTGCAGGCCGGGGAGGCGCGGGGACCGGGAACCCTTCTGGTCCCTGGGGCCACCTGCTGCCCGTCAGTCCCGCCTCTGTGTGAACAACTCCCAGGTCCCTCTGGCCCTTCTCTGCCCCTCCTTTCTGTGTTTTGTTACTCTGGAGCCCGCTGACCTCCTGGAGGGCTGCTCTGCCCACCCCGTGGCTCACCACGCCCTCCCCGGCGGTAGGGGTGCAGGCGGGCGGCGAGGTCCTCGGCCTCTGTGCCCCCGCGTCCCCTGGCTCCGCCCAGGCCTGCCGCTCGTCTCTGAATTCTCCGATCTCTTCAGCCGCAGTATCGGTTACTCCCAGATCTTTTCCCAGAAACAGTTCGCGTTCTATATCTGGATCGTTGCTTTTCTTAAATCTGTGAAGTTCTAACTTCATCCTGTTAGTTTCCGGCCTGCTATTCCAGGCCACGGAAACCATTCTCCAGCCTCGGTCCTGCCGTCTCTGCCACGAGGATCCGCAGAGCTTGGTCTCATCTGCTGGATTATAAAATATGTCCTTCTTCAACGGAGGCATAACTAAGGTTTTTGAACAGGACAAAGCCAAGGTCAAGGACAAAGCCTTCTGCCTCAGCCAGAGACCGTCCCCGGGGCTCATCAAGGACATGTTTCTTCCAGCGAGGCTGGAAATCCCGACAACAGCATCCACTCAAGGACGACACTCTTCTGCCTTGAGAGAACGCAGAACACACTTTCCTCGTGCCAGGCAGAAATGGCAACACTGGATCCACAGCTCTCCTGAAACTCGCAAATTAATTGCCCTGCTTCTACAATCAGACTGATGTTCATTTCTTATATTTTTGTCCGGTAGGAACTTCCCTCTGCATCCACTTCAAAATACTCAACATCCTTTAAGAAATGGATTTTGAGGGGCGCCTGGGTGGCTCAGTCAGTCAAGCTTCCGACTCTCGGTTTGGTCTCAGGTCACGATCTCGATCTTGGGGTTTCGAGATCAAGCCCCAGGTAGGGCTCTGCACTTAGCGCAGGTTTCCTTGGGGTTCCCTCCCCACCATCATTCTCTCTCAAACAAGTAAATAAAACTTACTTTTAGAAATGGATTTTGAACGTGGCGGGTGTCAAGAGCGTGCCTCCCTGCCTGCAGCTCTCCGATTTCTCGGTGTTAGCTAGTGAGAGACTACACGCTTCTTCGGGAAAGCTCACCGCCACCTTGTCCCAGGGGAGAGGGGCCTGGCTCTTTGTAATTGTCCATTCTCTCTTCTGGAGAAAAGCCAACTTGCACCAGACCCTCTTGAAACACATGGAGAGATAAACAAGCATGAGCAAACGCAGTAAGACAATCAGAGGAGACGATTAATTTTTTAATATTAAACCAGCTCCTCCATAGGGTGAGGATTTCCGGATCCAAGCAAGATTTCAGAAGCCTTTTCTCTTCTTTTCTTTTCTTTTAATTATTTTTATTAACATACAATGTATTACTGGCCCCCAGGGTACAGGTCTGTGACTCATCAGGTCACACATTTCAAACGCAACTACAGCAGCTTGTAGAAGTCCGCCCTGGCGAGGCCCTTCCTGACGGGCTTTTCCCTCGGTCGGTCTTGTGTGTAAGACTCTCCCCCTTTCTTTCACGCTTCCTCCTGCAGGCAGCACCATGAGTGGGAGGGCCGGTGTGGAAGCCTGCACCCCAAGGTGCTAGACCTGGTTCCTCCCTGGCACGGTGCTGGTCTGCTTTGAGTCATGGCCCAAGTTCACACCATCACCCCAAACCCACCACCCTTCCCTCTGTACGGTCTGTCTTCAAGGAAATTGTTGGAGGTGTTAAAGCAGAGGGATGATATGAATCTAAGCCAATGGCTGACCACGTCCCCTCAACTCAAGGTGGGGGGAAAAAAAAAAAAAAAGAGGACACACTACAGTACAGTGAAGAAAACAAAAATAGATACCTGATTAAGATCTGAGTGCCACCCAGGACCTGAGCCCCGCCGACTTCAAGTCAGCACACCCTGCTTTCTTCCAGCCATTCTAGACCTTTGTAGGAAGTGAAATGATGCCTTTGAAAAAAACAAACAAACAGTAAATAGGAAAGTCCCACGCCAAGGAAGCTTATCCTTCTTTGGGCAGCACAAGTGCGTCACCCCTGCATAGTCCCAGCTAGATACTATGTACTCAGAGATATTTTTGAAAAGCTAAATAAATAAACCTTTCAAGAAAAAAAAAGAGAGAACTAAAAACGCACCACCTATGAAGGCAAGAGACTGTAAGGTCTTTGGGACTCTACTGAAACAATCATTTTCAAAGTCATTTTGTCTGACACTTGGAGGGTTGGAGTGCCTGTGCCAGTGGGAGACCGTGAGCCTCCCTTAGACGGATCTCCCTTCTTGGAACTTAGTTACTTGGTTTACTCTCAATAAAATGAAAGTCGAGTAACTACATTGCTCCTCGACTTTCACACCCTTTCTGAAAATGCGATTGCTCTCTTTTCCTAACCTTCCGGGGCTAGTTTTGAAAGTGTCTCTCAGGACTCTTCCCTTCCAAAAGGTCCCAAAAAGGAGTGGCCCAAATTCGGCACACCACCAAGACAAGCCATTTGCAGGGCAGAGGCGCTGAGAGCAGCTGTCTCTTGGGATCGGGCAGCTCCATGAAGCTCCTGGGGCTCTCGGCAGGCTGCTGCTTCTCCCCAGAACACATGCAAAAGAACACATTTTTTTTAAATTTTTTATTTCTTTTCAGCGTAACAGTATTCATTGTTTTTGCACCACACCCAGTGCTCCATGCAATCCGTGCCCTCTCTAATACCTACCAGCTGGTACCCCGACCTCCCACCCCCCCACCCCCTCAAAAGACCATATTTTAAACAGGCAATAGCCAGGCTTTGTTAAACATGGAGGTGCCCGTGCCCAGAGGGAAAAATAAGTACACATCTTGCAGCCCAGGAAGAGTGCGCAAGAGAGAAGGGAATTCTTCCCAGCTCGGCCTTCATGCTGCTAAGAGGGCAGGTGATGAGGTGACTGCACAGAGGTGACTCCCCGGTGGAGGACACGCACCTCCCGCCCAAACACTAAGGAGCTCGCAGGAGGGCAGGAATTCTTCCGCTAGGCCACAGAGCCGGGCCGTCGTATAACATCCTAGCATCTCTGATCAGTTGGGACATCGGGTCCACTCCTTGCTGTGGAGATTCTCTACCTGCAAAGTGCCAGGCGTTGGACAGTTGGATCTGTCCCAACTGATCCCGGGCCCCCTTGGATCTCACAACAGCCCCGCAAATTAGGTATTACCATCCCCCGCTCTACAGAGGCCGAAGCACAGACCCAGAAAGCTTTAAGAAGGACGTCAACTCACTCATCCCAGCAACGGAGAGCCAGACTTTCAAGCCAGGTCTGCCGAGCCCCCAGCATGGGGGCGGCTTTCACACTCCCCAACCCTATTTTACCCCACGTGGGACAGAGGAGAACCTGGAGTGGAAGGAGAATCTGGTCCATAACAGTGCCCCGCAGTTTGCTCAGAGCCCGAGAAACGAAAGACCTGGTCCCCTCTCCAGTCTCCCCATCACTGTCACTGGGTCCCTTGAATTTGTAGAGCATTCGTATGGCTTTTCATAAATAAGATTCCTCTTGTTCTACAATAAGCTTGCTAAGTTTGATATTCAGGGAAAAAAATCAGTAAAACCACATTTAAAATTCAGAAAACAGAGGAGACAGTGGAGGAAACATCATGACAAAGTAACCAAGATACAATTTTCCACTTGGTTTTAACCTGTCTTGACAGCCACATCTCCACCAGCTGTCATTACGAACATGTACCCAGGACCTAATGGTGTCGCATCTGGAACAGTTCACGACGCCTGGGCAAGGCTCGGAGCTCAGGGACCAAGGAATTGGGCTGAAGCAGACGCTCTGATCCCGCAGAGAGCGCACACCTGCGCCCTCACCTCTCCAGACCGGGCACCTGCCGAGTCTGGGTTTCTCACTCCTGAGCGGGCGCTGCGCGTGTGCACAACGGCACCCCACCCCCGCCACCCTGGGACCTCACGGGGACCTCCAGACCCACGCAGCTCCTGCCCATGCACAACCATCTCCTGAGCCTTGTGCGCCCAGGACCCCGGGCCCCAAAGTCATTGCGAGGCCGCAGCTTTAAACGGGGTGACAGTCACCATCTGCCCCGCTGCGTGCTGCGACCCCCAGCTCACAGTCATCAGGGCTCGGGGGTCCCCTTGCAAGAGGCGCCCGCGCAGCGCAGACCCGTCCCGCTCTCCTCAGGGGCCAGAGCGCGGAGCGACCTCGGCAGCCGGCCTCCCCGGGAGCCGCTCTCTTCTGCGTCCACCGTTCCCCAGACCCGCGCCCCGGCTCGCACCTGCGCAGCACACACCCCCTTGAGTGCCCGGAACTGCCGGGGCACCCCAGGTCCGCGCGGGCGGGCCGGCCCCGCACCGCCTGCAGAGGCTCCTGAGTGGGAGGAGGCCCTGCGTCCTCCACCCGCATCTCTCTGAGGCGACGGCTGCCCTTTCGCACTAGAGGCACGGTGGGACCTGGAGCTTCTGCAGCCACTAGAGCTGTCCTGAGCCACAGGAAGATGCTCAGCGCCTCCCTCCCAGCCGTAGAGTCCCTCCAGCGCTGCCATCAGAGTGAGCGTGCGTCTCTCAGTGGGTTGAAGCTTGGAATTATGCGGATGCCTTGTTCACCCAAGAGGCCAGTCCTGCAAGCTGCCTCTCCTGGCCCGGCCGCGTCCCAGTCCCTGTCTTCCCGGAGCTGCTGTACACATGCCCGCCGCCCACTGCCGCAGGTTATGCCTTGTGGCTCGGGGTAGACTTCGACCTTGGACAGTCGTGTCCTGTGCCAGTGTCGTACTCGATCCTTCCAAGCCGCAGTTTCCCAGTTAAAACATGTGGTCTCTGCAGAGGTCAAGTTAGATTAAAGTACCTAGCATCACTCTGTAAGTCATAAAGCACCGAGGCCATGAGTTCCCTCTATTTCATACGTGGATTTCCATGCCATTCTTCTTGTCAACCTCCTGTTTGCACACTCTCTGAGACACGGCAGAGCGATTCTGGGGACACTGGGAAAATGCAAATTATGAGCAAACCCAGCATCCATCCTCAAATTCATCAAGAAATGCTTCCATTGTACGCAAAGAATTGATTCCGGTGAGGTCATACGTGAAAATAGAAAAGTAGAACTTGCATGTATGGGATTCCACTCTCACTCATTAAGCCAAGAAGGCTTTCTGGAGAAGGAGGGATTTCAGGCTCCTTACAACTATCAGAAGGTGAACCTAAATGCACTTCTGTGGGTGAAGTGGTCCACTGACCCCTGACAGCACACGGATTTATCTCAGCGATCCCCCGGCTCTTAGGAGAGCCCATGGGGCACACGGGCCATGTTCTCTGTCCCACTGAAGCCACAGGGAGACCTTGCCAGATGAGAAAGTCAACATGGCCACAGAGATGGCAGCATCGGGTTTCTCCTCCTCGGCAAACCTGCAGCTCTCCACTGCCTCTGGAGCGGATGTGCACTTAGATGGTGAAGACTCCGGAGGGGAGGCGCCCCCGCTCGCTCCGGTCCGGCGGCCTCTCCGCGGCCTTTGGAAGCCTCCCACCATCTCTGAGTGACGTCAGTAGCTTTCAGGCGAGCTGAAAACCCCGTCCTCAGCAAGATCGTTTTCGCAAGTGTGACAAGCTCAGCTGAGACACGCTGGCTCGTTGGGGCGCCGGGCGGCTCCGTGGGCTGAGCAGTGGACGCTTGGTTTCAGCCTGGGTCCGGGGGTGGCGGAATCGAGCCCCACATGTGGCTGCAGGCTCGGCACAGAGTCTGCTCTGTGGGTTTCCTTCCCTCTCCCTCCCCTCCGCACCCCTGCACCCTCTGTCTCTCTCCCTCTCCCAAATAAATAAAACCTTTTAAAAAGAAAAAAAAGAGAGAGAACGGCTCCTGACAGCCCTCTAAAAAAATCCTGCTGAGGTAGTAGCACGTGTGGGAGTGGGGAGCAGGGGTGAGGGGTGGGCTCGTTAAATGCTAAGAACGGTGTGGCCTTCGGGAGGCAGGACTCGGGTGCTCTGGGCCCAGCAGAGCACGTGTTTCCACGCACGCCGCCGCCCGCCCCCACGTGTCCTTGCCTTCCTCCGGGATGCAGCCGGGCGCAATGGGGTCGGCCATCGGCTGTCTGAAGGCTCTGCCTCAGAAGCAGACGGAGCCTTTCTCCCGGGCCGACCCCTGTCGGTCAGGAAGCCCCTCTTGACACCGTCTGGGCCCACACACACCTCCAGGGTGCTCGCGAGCGCTGCAGGGCCCGCGGCCGTGGGTCAGAGGCGACCTCACTCAGGTGCACAACGACCTCCTCCACGGCCAACAGATTTTCATGAAATGTTCACGTTGAACGGCCGGGCTGCCGGGAGAAGGGGCGTCAGAGAAGCGCCCGCTCCGCGTCCTCGCACACCGCCTGCCCCCGGTGGTCAGCTCCGGGCACCAGGGCCACAATGGCGTGGACCGTCCCCAGACGTGTTCCATGACGAAACATAATGAAAAGCAGCTTTGGTCCCGGTGACAGCTCAGCCACCCCGACTGCTGTTTTCAGAGCTGCTCATCTGGCCCAGTCGGTCCCTCTGAACCGAAAATCTGCAGACACCTTTCCTGTCGCTCTGCGGCGGGCGCCGGTGGGACGGGCTTTGCTGCCACCTGGTGTCCACCGTCGAGGTTGCATAGGAGAGAGGCAGGGGCTGCGGGAGGCCGGCCCTGCAGGCTCTCCCAGTCCGTGGTGGTTCCAGGTGAAGACTGGCCCCCGGGGCCCAGGGCTGCGTGGAGACAGGGGTGAGGAACCGTGCAGAGCTCTGGGCCACGGCTGACTTCAGGAGGTCGACCCAGAGACAGAAAACCCAATCCTGCCCCCTGAGTCCTCGCCAGGGCGAAGTCAGGGTGGCCCTCACTTGCCCGCTCCCCACAGACCTTTCCTTTTTTCATTACTGTAATTTTTTTTAAGATTGTATTTTGTTTGTTTGTCAGAGCAAGCACAAGCAGGGAGGCAGCAGCAGAGGGAGGGGGAAGCAGGCTCCCCACTGAGCAGCGAGCCCGATGCCGATCGATCCAGAACCCTGGCATCATGACCCCAGCCCAAGGCAGACGCTCAAGCGACAGAGCCACCCAGGCACCCACAGAACTTTCCAAATGGCCTCGGTGATTTTTTCTGCCTGAATCCCACACCCCCACCTCCGCCAAAGGCTCCCCTAGTGAATGGATGAAGGGCAGAGGAGGGAAACCAAGTCTGTGATCCCCTCGGGGCTCCTCAAGCCCCTACACAGAGTTCTGAGTGGAATCGTAGTTCAATCCGTGCCCAGAAATCTTCAGGAGACATGGGCCATCCCAGTGATGCACATGGTTCCTTAGGAAGGGCTGGACAGGACCCGTGACCCAGCCACACACAAACACGCAAGGGAAAACACTAAAGCTAATTTAACTAAACATACGTCCGACAGTTGTTTGCGGTTCATCTGCCTGCGAGTCCAAAGCTCCAGGAGTGCCTGGTGTGCATTCCGTATGGAAACAAAACGGGGAACGCTCACACCAGACTTCCTCGAACCTTTAGCAATAATGCTCTGAACTTGACTTCATCAGGAGGATCGGGGTCAGGAAGGTGTAATTCCATTCTCTAGTGAACTGAGAGTTAAGACAGAAATTGTCTCTTATCCTGGAAGATGGTTTCTGGTGGTTACAACGCTCACAGTCTGTGTCCTGTGATGACTTCTGTTCATACCTGGGAAGAATGAGACGTGTTGACCAAATTTCACACAGCAGAGGCTGGGGAAGATGGATCACGGGTTCGGTGGCAGGACTGCATCCAAAAATCATCCAACAGGGGAAAATTCAGACTTCTCCGAGATGATACTAGAGCCCGCTAATTTTAAGTTGATTGCACAAAGAAAGGGTGTGCAAACGTGGCTCAAAGCCCAGGTGTGGGCTGCTGCCCACAACTGACCTGGCACGGCTGGCAAAGACGCCAGAAGAGTCTTGATGGCACCGACAGAGACAAGTGGCAAAGGTGAACAGAGGCAGACACTACCTGACGTGGCCAGGACGGACTGAACCAGGAGGGAAAAGAGTCCGGCACGAGCTGAACTGTCCTTCGACTTGCGCAGAAGTTACGGGGTGTCAGGGAATGGCAGGGAATGGCAGGGAGGGTGAGCGGGGCCCAGGAGAGTCGGGGAAGCGAAAAGTGACGGACGGCTGCGGTGGTGTTGGTCCATGGGGCGCCCACCTGGGTTTGCTAACCGGCACCGCCTGAAGCTGGGCTCCCACCTCTCGGAGGCCGGGAGACGGGGCATTGCTGGAGAAACTGGAAATTCTTCGGACGCCTTGGGTTTTCCAGCACTTCTCCTACCTCATCCTCTCTCCGTCCCTCTGCCCCCTCCCAGCTGCCTGGATTTCTCTGCCTCCCTGTACGCATGGGGGAGAGCGCGACACGGAGGACCCCAAGGCAGAAGGCCGCCCTCCTCAGCCACAGGGTCACCGCTCTTCAGTTGAAAGACCTGGAATTGAACCGGACCCTGAAGACTGAACTCCAGACGCATGGGAAAGAGGGCCCAGGGTCTGGCTTGCGTCCTGCCGAGGTTCTCCGCTGCACCGGGAGCGACGGAGTCCCGCACGGTGTGATTCACCCACACGGAGCGAAGGGCATGAGTTCAGCAATTTCCCCAGCAAAGGGGGGGGGGGGTGGCAGCTGCCAGGCCCTTTGCCAGCCTCCTGCCGGGTGGTCAGGACCGAGGACCCCTTTGGACACCGTCTGAGGGAGAGGAGTTCACTGGCTCACATGTTAGTCGGACACAAATTTCCCAGAACTTACATGGGGGGTCTAAACCCCTCCTCAGAGTTTCAGGGCTGGGTGAGGCCCAGGGGCGGTTCTGGGGAACCTCGGAGACCCCCGCAGCGCCTCTCGTCCCCCCACACATTTCTTCCACCTGAGAACACGAGTCTGCTCTGAACCCACGCCCTCACCGGCCTTTCCTGTCTACAGCTTATTGCACGGATGGTTCTACGGTCTTCCAGGTCAAATACCATTTTCTCTCAAAAACACGAACTTCTACAAGTTACGGATCAGCAAAGCCGATGCGTGTAAGCGTGTGGGACAGGACGCGGTGATGCGCACCGACGGGGAAGGTTCGGGGAGCGAGTTCAGGGCTCGTGGAGACTCTGGTTTGTTCTGCTTCATACTGGACAGAGATAAGGGGGCCGTGACCTGTATACCCAGGGCCCTCCCCTGAGAGACCGGAGATACAGGAATCCCCAAGACTTCTTTAAAGGGGGAGTGGGCTGCCGAGGAGAAGAAAATAGGCGGCATGACCAGAGCCAGCTTCCGGCGCTCCCAGAGGGCCCGGCAGAACGCGACGCGATCCGACACTGAGGCTGCGGGGAAGGTAACTCTGCCGCCTCTCGCAGGCTCCGAACGAAAGGTGTGAAATACAGGCGGGCCCCATTTCAACTCACATCACCCTGGAGTCACAGTCTTTTCCTCTCATTACCCAACCGCCCGCTCCAGTTACATTCCCCCCACGATCCTGCCCGTCCCGACTCTGGACCCGTGTGCGGGCCCCTGCCTGGCTTCGGTCTTGAATTTGTCTATGGAGACCCCACTTGGGAGCAGGCAACCAGGCGGTCTTTCCTCTGGAACACTGGGAAGCCACCTACTGGGTTGCCCCTCCGCCCTGTGCTAAGAGGCATCTTAGAGGCATCTTCTCCATGGTCCTGGACCACGGAGCCTCCCCAAATGTCGCCACGCCTGGCCGCTGAGGAGTGCTGGGACCACAACATCCCAGAGCCCCGTGGCACTGGGGCTCAAGCAGCTGCGCCTGGAGCAGGGCTCACAGGCCAACGGCAAAGCTGGGGAGCGCGTGTGGCTCTGCAGCAGAGCGTCCTCCTACCGGGAGAGCCCTCCTGGCAGGGCCTGGAAGCTCCACATCCTGAAACTGTAGAGACGTGATCCTGATCCACCAGGAGATCGGGTCCCAGGGACAGGTGTGCTCACTGGGAGAGGACAGCCAGCCAGGGTCGTACACAGAACGACGGGAGAAGCGTCTGCCGGCCGCGGATCACTTCATGTAGACCCCCCAACCGCCCTCTTGCTGCAGGAGGCCTTGAGGGATCACTCGGGGACAACGCTGGCCCCAATCCCAGTCCCTTTCTAACTGCTTGACTCCTGCCAGTGGGAGCACTGGTCGCTTCTCGGGGATTCCTGGGAAAGTCCAGTCTGGCCTCGGCTTTGCTCTGGAGGATGCACTCCATGTCCTCCGGGTTTCACAGCGTGTGGCTGACGTGACAGCTGACAGCCAGGCTACGACATCCATCCGGTGGCTGGAGGACTAGGGACAGATCTCGCTGTCACACACAGGGTCAGCCCCACCTGGTGAAGGCTTCCGGCTCTGCTCCCGATGTCCACGCCGTGATCTCAGCACCCACCGATCGTGCAGGCACCACTGCAGTGCCAGCCCCACCTGTGTCCCTCCGGTGAGCAGACTCGCTGTCCCCACACCGCGCCTGGCAGGGCCTGTGCCCGTGAGCGTCCAGCACACACGTTCATGTCACCGTCCTTTCCTTCTAGTTTGCATCTACTCTGGAATCCAGGGCCGCTTCCCTGAAGAGGGGTCTCTGTTCATCAGATCCACTGCTGCGCCCCCATGCCCTCGGGCGCCCCCCACTTGGCACGGAGTCCACGTCGCAGGTCCGCCTGGCAGAATGGCCAACCGCCCTGCAGTGGGGGAGGATGAAGACCTAGGACTGTCCACACTCGCGTGACTCTACCATCTGGGATGTTCCTGCCCAGGAGGACGAAGTGACAAGTTACATCCCCGCTTGCTCCAGACGCGTCCACGGGCGCCTGCGGGGCGCGCGGCTCAGATGCGGGGTGTCTGCCTTCGGCTCAGGTCATGGTGCCCGGTCGCGGGATGGAGCCCCGCGGTGGGCGCCCTGCTCGGCGGGGAGCCTGCGCCCGCCTCTCCCCGCCGCCCCCCTGCCTGTGCTCTGTCCCTCTGTCCCTCCCTCGCTCTGTCGCTGAGTCACATGAATAAATAAAATCTTCTTTAAGAAGCAGAAACGTCCTGAACACGCAAGCACCGGAGGGATCCGCACGCGAGTCTCGGGCAGCGACGCCGCAGCCGCTCCCCAACCCGCTCCCGCCGCTCCGACCGGGTCCCTCGCGGCCTCGTCCGCTCCGGGGCAGACACCGCCGCGCTCCGGCCGCTCCTCCGCGGACCCGAGACCCGCGCTTGGGGAACCGGCCCGAGTCCGCGCTCGCAGCCCGTGTCCGCCCCGTCCGCGGGCCCCGGGTTTGGTCCGACGGAGCCCGGCCCGGCCCGACGCCCCCGCGGTTCACGGTCGCGCCCCGGGTCATCCGTGGGGGCGTCCGTCGGGGCGTCCGTCGGGGCGTCCATCGGGGGCGTCCGTCAGGGCGTCCGTCGCGGCGTCCATCGGGGGCGTCCGTCGGGGCGTCCGTCGGGTCGTCCGTCGGGGACGCGTGTGGAGGCCGCGCGGCTCCGGCGGTCGAAGGGCCTCGGAGCCCCGGAGCCGCCGCGGTGCGAGTCGCGTCCCTCGTGTCCCGGGACGTCCTCCCTCCGGCGGTGTCGCGGTCGTGGTCAGCTCAGCCGCTCGCCCCAGAGCCCGCGGCGGGGACACGAGTGTCCGGCGGCGCCGCTGCCGTCGGGATCCGCTCCGGAGCGGCGAGGCCGCGTGCGACGGGCCCGGGGGGCGGGGGGAGCGCGACGGTCTCGGGCAGCGCCGGACACTCAGGCTGAACCGGCCGCGCGTCCAGGGCCTGGACCCTCGCGCGGCGGCGGGAACCGGCGTCCGGTCCGCTCCCCGCGGGGTCCGTGCGCTCGCGCTGGACACGGATGGCACCGGGCGCGGGACGCTCGGGCGGGAAAGGCCGTGTGTCGCCGTCGCCGGAGGAGACCCGAGGATGGACGTCGAGCCCGACAGCCCGCGGGGCGGCTCCGGCGGGAGCACAGGGACCGAGCACGTCTCCGGCGAGGACAGCGGGTGACAGCGAGCGCGGCGGGACATGCGGCCGGAGGGAGCCCCGGGGGGCACGGGTTCTTACTCCTCACGTTTCCCTGCGGAGGCTCCGCGCCCGTCATGGAGCCCGACCCAGGGCTTGAACTCGAGGCCCTGAGATCAGGGCCTGAGCTGAGATCAAGAGTTCGAGGCTCCACCGACGGAGCCACCTGGCGCTCCTGAACCCTTATTTTCAATACACTCTCCCCTGCCTTCATCCGCCAGTCTTCACGGGTTAGAGGCACAAATTGCATCAGAAAGACACAGACCCCACAGCTTCGTGGACAGGACAGGACAACAGGCAGTGCCCAGCCAGGACGGAGGGGAACAGCCCTAGAGCCCCAAGCTCAGCACAATGCCGCAGGCCACAGCTTTTCGAAGGGCTCTCAATGCCGACAAGGGAGCACTGGAGGGAGGAGGTACGGGTAGAGCACGGGAAGTGTCACCCCAAAGGGTCACAGGCCCAGGGACACGCTTCTCTACCTGCTACCCTGTAAGTGTCTTACACTGAAATACTGGTGTTTGCTGCTTTGCAAATACACAGAATCATATAAATGCTAAACTCATTACTAAGTTATTAGATAGCTACAGGCCTTTCTTGCCAGGAATGTCAGGGAGTCTTTAAACAACAAATAACTTTTTAAAAAATCCAAGATAAAATAATGCAGTCAGCAAGAATGAATGGATACTTAATAAAGGACAAAAGCAAGAGGTCAAAATAGAAGAAAGGAGCTCATTCCCATTCAAAACCACTCAGTGAGCCTCTACCTCGAACGGTGTCCGTGTTTGTTGTTAGAAATACAAGGATGGATAGCCGCTGTTCTGGGGGGAATCTTCTTTCAGTGCGGCAGAAAGATGCCTAAAAAGATAAAACTGAGGCAGTTATAGGAACCCTGACCTTCAAAACATGACATTGTCCATGAAAGACAGAACTTGGGAAAGCCCGCCGCTGGACACAGGAAGAACTGCATGGAAGATGACCCACCTTTTCTGGTTTCCAAGTGGGAGAAAAGTTCTCCCTTCATAGTTTAAACCTTTGAGCTGAGATGTTGGATTTAGGGTCACTTAGTCTAAAACCTTGGACCTGAGACTCTGGACTTAGCACTGGTTCAACACTTGGGAACAAGCAAACCCCAACTGGCAAAAGTGACGTTCAATCAAGACTGGAGGGGACGCGGGGGCTCAGTCATGGGGCATCTGCCTTCGGCTCAGGTCATGATCTCAGGATGCTGGGATCGAGCCCCGCATAGGGTTCTGCTTAGCGGGGAGCCTGCTTCTCCCTCTCCCACTCCCACTGCTTGTGTTCCCTCTCTCTGTCTTTCTGTCAAATAAATAAATACAATCTTTTAAAAATAAATAATAAAAAAATAAAATAAAAACAAGACTGGGCTACTGTGGCAGGTAGGTCTTTTTCAATAAAGGCCACGTGTCATGCTCTCTTCTCCCAGCATGGCTGTGGCATGCCTACTCTCCAAAGGGAGCGTCCACATTCCTTCCCCCTTAAATCTGGATTGGCCGGAACTAGAACTGGAACCCTGTGCTTACTGTCTCTGGGCCGCCAGCCGCCCGCCAGGTTTCCTGCAGTCGCCGGTAACCTCTTCGCGTCCAGGAAGTCCTTTCACTGCTGCTGACCAACCGGTAGTTCCTGGGGCCTGCAGCCCTGTAAGCAACAGAAAACTGACTTATTCACCACAGATAATAGTTACATAATAAAAGGGGTTTTTGTCCTAACCCAAAAGAAACACAAATTGGGGGAAAACCTGGAGTCGGTCAGGCTGCAGACATACATACTTCCGGGAGTCCTTCCTCACTGGCTTTCAGACCACCTACCACGACCGACTGCACGCATCGGTGACGCCAAACCCGAGTCTTCTCTTCTGGAAAGAGAATCAGCCACTATAGATGCCTCCCGAAACCTTGCAACAATCCCACAAGAACCAGAAGGCTGCAGGCGTTGGGTTCACCGTGCGGCTTTGCCATGCGGTTGTCATTCGGGGGGAGGGAGAGAGAGAGCCTCAGCGAGGAGGTGGGCAGTCTGTCTGCTCGTGGCCCAGGGAGAGGGTGGGAAACCATGGAAGAAAAATGCCTGCTTTCTCCCGGGCATCAGTCTTGGTTTGGATATCAAAGAACTGGACTATCTACTGAGGGTATTTTAACTAATGAGTGTAAGGACGATCTTGCAGAATGGAGGGCTGGGCGGGAGCCAGACGGGGCACCAAAGACACAGCGTTCAGACACGGACGAGTCTCTACCTCCGCCTCCCACCCATGAAGGTCAAGAGCTAGACTGACGCGCACCAGACTGACCAGCGAGTGTCTGTCTCGGGCTGAGCCTTCGGGGATGTGGAAACGCTCTGTCTTGATCTCGTTGGGTGTTTTACAAGCAGATGTACATGTAAACCCTCATCAAGATGTACACTTGAGGTTTGTTTACTTACGGAGTCTTACATCTCAATACAAGTAGTTTCCCAGCAGACTCCCAGGATCGGAAGCTGAGTTCTAGCGACTGCTCCGGATGGAGGGGCTTGTCATGCTCAGCCTCCCTCTGTGGGCACGAAGCCGTTAGGAAAAAAGGCACCACGGCTGGGTTTGAGGACCACTGCGCAGCGGTCACGCATCCCCCCCAAGCCGGCCCCAGAGCCCGGTGCAGCAGAGGCTGTGGTGGTCTGAAAGAGGCATCAGAAACCCAGAAGCTGCAAAATCTAAGTGCTGCTCCTCACAGAACGTTCTGCCTCCACTGCCAGCCAACGAGGATCTGTGTGCGCCTCTGCTGATGGAAACGGCGGTTTCCCTCGCAGCCCCTTCTGCACACTGTGGTACTCGAGATCCAAGACCCTAACAGCAGCCTAAGAACTAAGATGCCTGAGGCATTACCAGGCAGACAAGCCGAGCAGTGGGACAATGAATGCGTCCCCAGTAGGACCCTGCGCGTCTCCATGGCACAGAGACAGTCTCCACGAGTTGGGGAGAGACGTCTGCCCAGCTGGAGCGGGACTTGGGCTTTGCACAGGATCTAGCCAGTATGTTGGATCCTCCAATGGGAAAGTCTTTACTTCATGGGATGATCTCCGCCCCTTTTCTAGGCTAGACCAGTCATGCGTGCTAACAAACCTGGGTGGCCCACTGAGTGACTGGAAGCATCTGGAAGCACCTGGCCTAGGTATGCTGGGCTGAGGTGTTTGGTGACAAGGCTGACTCACCTGGAAAGGGGAGGGCTGGTGGAGCCACACAGACCAAACAAAGGTCCCACAAGGGAAGACACCTTCACAGACCAGGGGACACCTTCAGAGACCAGGGGACACCTTCACAGACCGGGGGACACCTTCAGAGACCAGGGGGACACCTTCACACACCAGGCTTAGCTCAAAGAATTGTATTAACTCTTTATTTCGTTGTTTTTTAAAGATTTATGTATTGATTTGAGAGAGAGAGTGCAGGGGAAGGGGCCGAGGGAGAAGGGGAGAGCCCCCAGCAAACCCCACGCTGAACACAGAGCTGAAAGCAGGGCTCAGTGTCACAACCCTGAGATCACGACCTGAGCCGAAACCAAGAGCCAGACGCTCAACCGACTGAGCCGGGCACGTGCCTCATTCGGGTGGGGTTTAAGTTTCTCTAAAATTCATGGCGACAGGCCTGGATCTCTGGCGTGGCATCGGTGTTGCTCAGGAGCTGGGTAAAGTGAGCAGCTGAGCAAGGAGCTGGTACAAAGGCTCCAAAGTTAGTCTGGGACGTCAGAGGCTCCGTCAGTCATTACGATGACTTCAGCAACCAAGGGTTGCTCTCCCAGGCAGAAATGAGCCTGCACTATCTGGAGAAACCACCAGAAAGCACACTACTCTGGCTGCACTGGGGACACCACGCAAGGAGAGGCCCTTGGGGGCAGAACCAGCTGTCATGTCCCGTGTTTCACAACCATCACGGGCTCCTGGCCGATGACACGCAATGACCCCAAATTCGGCTGAGGCTTCCGCTGTCGCTGTGCAGAGGACCCCATCCCCTGAGCAAGATGAATAGAAAAAGCAGAAGGTGATCAGCTTCTCTCTGCTCTGACCTGGGCCACGTTTCCTGTCCAGTCCTGGCTGTGAGGAGAGGGTCAGAAAGGGAAAGACGAGAGACCGGTCCGTGGACCTCACTGAGCTTGCTGAGCTGCGGGCGCATGACCAACGGCTTCCGTGACCAGGGCAGGGCCCTTGCCAGGCCTCCTGGGTAGCTGGAGGCTACCATTGCCTGAACTCCTAACAGACAAGAAACGGCCACTTTTGTAAACTTACCAAAATAGCATCTTGCAGAGGTGCTAATACATTAATATCTCAATGGCCTCTTACGCTGTCACAGGGGAACCAGGGAACCGAAAACACTCCTGCCACAGGGCATGCGGAGCAGGTCGCTTTTCCGAGAGCAGCGGTGTCAGTACTCTGGGCTCGGTCACTCGTCCATCAGTTAGGGACCTGGAGCACTGGGCAGGCAGCCCTGAGAGCATAAAGCCACTTCCCGGGACCCCACGCTGCTGGAGGGGCATTGTTTCCAGAGCTCCGTGTCCAAGAGTGGGCTGGCACCGGAAGACCAGACAGTGCTAGCCACAGCCTGGCGAGGGTCCCTCGCCTGGGCAAAGAGTCAGGGACTCAGTGGCGTGCTGTGTGGACACCCAGACTATGGCTGGGCGTGCAGTGGGCGTGCGTGGGCTCCCCACAGGCTCCCAGCAGAACCCTCTCCCACGCCTTCAGGGATGCCCAAGGGACCACTCCGTCCGCAGGCTGGTAACGGTCTGGGAGAGCCAGGCATCACGCAGGTCTGGAAACCCCTCCGGGCGTTACCAGCACAGCCCGCAGCAGTACAAAAGGGAAAAGGCAAACTGAGACAACACTCACTTCGTGCACCGGCCCGGGACGGCTGTAGCACCAGCCCTCGCTGCGGCGGAGGCTGAACTCCTGCCTGGAGTGAGGCTCCTGCAGCACCTACCACTCCACTTCTCTGTTCCAGGCAAGTCGGCTCCAAACCTGGCTCTGCGGCTGACCTCCAGGGCTCTTGTTGGCACGCGGATTCCTGGACTCGGACCCTAAAGATTCTTATCCAGGAGGGATGGAGTGTGCCCAGAACTGTGCTCCAACAGGTGCTCTTGGTCACGTGGCACAGGGGATCCATGGAGTGGTATTTGGAAGGAACGGCTCGAGCCCACACTGTCTCCACAGCATCCATTGCTGGGACGGGCTGTGGCTCAGACAGGGGGCCTGGGGGACCACCCAGCATGTTCTGGGCTCCCCACACTGACCTACTAGCGTGTGCCTGACACGCATCTCCGAGCTCTGCCTCCCCACGGGCCCCACAGCTGTCATTCTAGCACACAGGCACGGCACACCAACTGCACTCCGTTTATTGGGCACCTACTAGGGACAAGGCACAGTTCCAGGTGCTGCGGGGTACAAAGACAGAAGGCTAGCCCTCGCCCTCAAGGGCTCACAGTCTAGTGGGGGACAGACACGCTCACAGGCAAACAAAAACACGGGGGCGGGGGGCGAGCTCCAGAAAGAGGCAGGACCCGTGGGAAGGCAGGCAGCCGGGCAAGGTCACGTGTGCCGAGGCACCCTGGGTGTTTGGCCGGGCCCTCCGGCCAGTCCCCGGGGATGGGCAGGATTCACACGGATGGGGCTGACCAGAGAAGGCCGTCTCAGGCACAGGGAAGGCAGGGGGATGGGAGGGTCCCCTGACATGTCGGCCTCTCCCGGGATGACGGAGGGAACTGAAGCTGGGAGCAGGGGCTGAGGCCAGGAAGTGGGGGTGTCCTCCGAGTCGGGTAGGACTTCGTTCTGTGGGCCATGGTGAGCCACGGAAGGTTTCTGAGCAAGGGAAGGACATGACCTCGCTTTCTAAACTCCAGGCGCATTGCTGTAACGCGTGATGGCCTCTCTTCTCCGGAACGTCACTCCGGGGCTTGCACTCTTTCCTGGTGTCCAAGCAGAAACCCCGGGGCTGCAGAGACTTCCCAGGGCTGCCCAAGGCCAGGAAGGCGCAGTGCAGGTAGACGCGGAGCTCGCTGAAGAGCTTCGCACCACCTCCACGGAACAGCAAGCAGGAGGTGAGGCCTTCTAGAATCATCGGAAAGTAAGCAGCAGAGCCAAGGAAGGTGCCCTGTGAACCCCAGTTACCTAAGCATGTCACCGACGGGCTGCCGAGAAAACGGGTGTGGGACAAGAAACCAGAGAGCATCTCCAAACTAAACCACCTCCCGGAACCCCTCCACCCTGCGCTCACTGGGTGGGGAGACCCGGCTGTCTAACTCACTAGACGCAGAGGTGGGGCTTCTAAACGCTCTGTACAGACAGGGCTCTCCGCTGACCCCTCCCCAGGATCCGGCTTACCCATCCAGCGAGGAGGGAGAATGGCGCCCCCCACTCCCCGGGCCACCCCAGCCCGAGAAGGGATGTGAGGCCACCGCTGTCCAGGTGGACACGGCGATGCTGGTCAGCGAGGGCTCCCCCAGAACCTCGGCACCCGCTGAACTGGGTGCCTGGGCGGAGAGGGGTGAAGTCACAGCTGGGCTCCCCAGAAGAAAGGTCCCCGGGGAGCTGGCGTGCACGTCTGGGCCAGGCCCGGCAGGACCTCCGCCGCCGTTGCTGATGGTCCACAGGCACGGGTAGGGGCTGCAGAGACACAGAACGCTGAGGATGCTGCCCGCAGGCCCAGCCAGCTGCCCAGCACGCACACTGCACCAGGAGGCCCAGGTCTAGGAAGACGGTGCCTCCCCCACGGCTTTCTGGCTCTGACACAGCACAGCCCTGTTTCTGTGGAGCAGCGGAGGCCAGCGGTGACCCGCTGCGGAAGGAGCATGGGATTAGGTACCCTGACCTGAATTTCCTCCGCCCTGCCACCGGCCACGTTTGATTTTGAACACAGCGTTTCACTCCGGAGCCCCGCCCTGCAGCCTGCGTGGACGGCTAGAGAGCCAAACGAGGGCGGATGTGGAAGGCCAGGCCTGCGAGGGGGACCTCAGACTGGCAAGAGGGCTAACGGGTGTAGCGGCCGGGACATACAGGCGTCAGAAGACCCAGGTCGGCCTCCCCGCCCTACGGCTCACGGCCTCCGCGGCCTCATCTTCAAGACTCAGGGTCGCACTCACACACAGGGTGCAGAGGCCGGCGTGCACTGGAGGAAGAGGGAGCAGGCGATGCCCGGCCCACGGCACCCAGGAAGGGCGGCGCTTGTAACGGACTCTCGGCTGCACCCAACGGCTCTGCTCCCGGCAGAAAGGCTGGGAGCTAGATCACCGCCTCGGACCGCTCCCATTTGCAAGCCCTGGTCACAAACCTGGCTGTGCCGGGGAATCACGAGGCAAGTTCTGAAATAACACCGGTGCTGGGGCCTGCCGCCGCACACCCTGACGCGACCATCTGGCTTGTGGCCCGGGCATCAGGGCTTTTTAAAGCTTTCCAGTGGATCATAATTTTTGCTCGCGAACACAGACGAACACGCCCGCTGCTGCAGCAGGTGGGGTAAACGCCCACGCCCGCGGCCTTCCGTCGTCCCTAGTCCGGACGTTTAGAGTCCTGCCTCTTCTGATACGCCTGGCCTGAGAAGAGCTCGGGACACGCCGACCGTCCCGGGCACGTTTGCTGTTCTCTAGCAAAATCTGTACGGAGCCGGTCGTCGGTTAAACACGCTACTGAGGGAACAAGAGGGAGAAATGCCCCCTGTGCTCTGCGCCCCAGCCCAGAGACTACAGACCTCACGGGGCCAGAGGAAACCCACAGGAGGCCAGGCTCTGGGGGTGTCTGTCTGTCTGGGTGTTAGCCAGCTCGGCTGGCTGGGATTTGAGGCCTGATCTCCAGAAGAGACGTTTCCACAACGTCGCTCAGGGTGGGCCCTGCCTGATGCCTCCCGCCCGGTGGGAGCCCCGCGCTCGTTACACACGCGGTGCACGACCTTCGGGCCGCTTTTAATGCCTCCGAGCTGTAGTTCCTCCAGTGGTAAAACAGGGTCCAGCGCCAGCCTCGCGGACGTCTTGGATACTGTAAATGACTTCCGTGAGGGACGGAGGACAGAACTCGCCACGGGGCTACTTAACGTCTTCAGGGGCTCCCTGTCTGCCTCCTACCACAACCCAAACCCACGCTCTTTCCTCAGATAACCCACTCGGGCGCTGTCCAGTAGATACAAGACGTGACCACAACTGCAAGGCTCCGCTGTCTAGCAGCTACGCATTTCAGGAGGACGACGCTTCTCGCTATATTTTATGGAACCAGGAATATTTAAATATTGTCATTTCAACATGGTTTTGAGGTAAAAAGAGAAAAAAAAAAAGAGTTGAGCTTTTTATGCTCTGTGTTCTGCTACATCTTCAAGCCAGTGTGTGTGTGTTTCCGGCACACACACCCCCCGGGACCCGCTCCGTCTCCAGGGCTCAGCGGCCGCCCGCAGCCGCCGGCAGCTGTGTGGGACAGCACAGCTGGACCCCGAGCACCAAGGCAGCATCAGCATCAAGACCACCAAGGCCAAGCGTACAACACCCACAGCCTGTCACAGGGCAGAATCGTAGGCTCCAACCCAGACCTGTCTCCAGATCCTGCATTTTAACGACATCCCAGGTGATTCTAACTCTCCTCCAGCGTGAGCAGCCGTGCTGTACACCCAAACGCTACCATCTCCTCACGTTTTCTAGACCGGCAAACCACAGCCATCCTCGGAATCTTCCGAGACCCACCGTTCAGTGTGGGATCCCTGTCTGGACCTTCTCACCATCGGCACACCTACGCGGGAAGTACAGCCGGCGCTTCTGCAGCGCATTACCGCTCACGAAGCATTTTAGTGCCTTTTCTCCTCCTGGGCTCATCACGACCCAGGGCAGCCCCTATAGTTTCCGCTTTAGCGACCAGAATGCTGGAGCTCAGTGAGGCCAAGAAAACTGCCCGAAGACGTGACATCAGTAAGGGACAGAAGCAGGACTAAAGCCCACGTCCACCAAACGCCAAGGTCCCTGTCCGTCCTCTCTCCCCTCATCTCCAGAAGTCCGAACAAAACGCAGGTCTCTGGTGTGCAGGCCACGCCGCGGCTCTGTCACCTGGGCTGTGGGCCAGACTCCCACAGCCTGTCCCCGGGTAGGACGGGTGGTTTATGACAACACGGACAACCCAGCATCTTGATTCTCAGTATCTACTGACACTTCCTCCAGCCACCTCCCACGGTCGGTGTCTATCTGCCGCCACCACAGCTCACACCATCTCTGGCTGGTTCAGGACAAACAACTCCAGGCCATCAAGTCTTTTCCCTTTTCAAAACAGAACACCGAAGCATGCAGCGGAGCAAGTGCTTTCCCCTCCCTCGTCTCTGGGAGAGGAAAGTCCATCGTCTTGCTCCCTGCGCTTGTAGTGGCTTAAGAGTCAGGACAACGAGTCCGCAGCGAAGCCACCGTCGGAAGAGCGGGGACATGAGTCTCCAGCACCCGCATCACCCCCGAGACCACCGAGGAGCAAAGCTGCCGGTGCTGGTCTTACCTAGGCCCTGGGTTGAGCGGGCCGCTAGTGTGCGGGACGGGCAGGATGCTGGTGTGCGGCGCGGAGGACAAAGAGGTCCAGCTGTCCGCTGCGGAGAACACCTGCAGGTTGCTGCTCGAGCTCTCCATCAAGTTCACTTTGGGGAAAGGACAACAGTTGAGTTGACAGAGCGCAGAGAACAAAGACGGTGGCCCAGGACCCGTCTCACGGTGACACACCGTGGTCTGTGCTGCTGATGCCGGGAGTCTGTGGGTCCTTGCGGAAGGAAACGAGACGCGGTCTCCCAGACACACCGAGTGTCCACCGTAGGCCACACGGCGCTCACGTTTTAATTGTCACCGCAGCGACCTGACCTCCCCACAGTATAGAGGAGGCCCGGAGGGGAGGGTCGGTCCGCCGTGGGTGACCAGACCCGCCGGACGCGCACCACCCCGCGCTGTCCCGTGGAAGAACGGGCACGTCAGCGTCCCCTCAATACAGGCTGGAGGGCCCGCCGGAGCCCCAGATGGCATTTCTGAGGACCGGCCCCTTCCTCTTCTGAGCAACCCCAAGTAACGTGAAACCCCGCAAGCACGGAGTCTGCGAGCCTCCGCCTGCGTGAACGTGCAGACATGAGGGGGAAGAGGGGGGCGAGGAGGAAGTTTCTGGTGCCTACGCCAGGCTGGCCCAGGCACGCACGCCTCTCAGGACGGGGCCCTTGGAACCGCTTCAGCCTCAGCCCCGCGCCCCCCCGCCCCACCACCCCCACCACCTCCGTCCCAGACCTGCCCCCCAGTCACCCCGGGCCTCTCTCCGCTGTGCCCCTGCCCGCACCACTCTTCCCTGGAGTGCCCTGGGCCTCTCCGGGGTCCCCTGCTGGCCACCTCACTCCCGCCCACTGCCACCGCTTTCCCCTTCTGCGCATCCCGCAAATCCCAGCTCCGGCCGGAGCCCCTGTGGGCGGCTCCGCGGCTCTTTCTCCCCCAGCCCCGGGGCCGGTGAGTGTCACAGACTTCCTCCAACTTCACTGTGCCCGCGCGTCCCCCTGGGCCCTGGTTAAAGTGAAGGAGAACCCGAGAGCCTACACTTGTAACAAGCTGTGCTGCTGCCATGGGTCCGACCGAGCGCCATGGAAGAGCCCCTGCGACGGCGTGCCCCGCTCTGGCATTGACGTGTCCCGAGCTTCCTCATGCAAGAGCCTGCCCCCCCATCCCATCCCCCCCGCCAGCTACAAGAGGGCCTGGCGCCCAGCGGGTGCTCAGAAGCCGTGTTTTCTGTGCTGACCGAGGAGGGACCCGGTGAGAACACCGCCCACTTTCTGATGTCACGAAGCTCCATGTTCCGTCTTCCCGGCAGAGGCTTTCAAGGTTGCTGGGAGCAGCAGCGAAGGGACACAGGTGGCAGGTGACAGGGAGGGCCTCTGCGGACAGCTCGGGCATCCCGAAGGATGGAACCTTAACGCTTCTCCTCCACGTCCCCTGCCGCGCGTCTCCCTCTCTCTGCCGTCTAGCGTCGCTCTCCCCACAGGGGACCAGAGTCTCTGTCAGGCTGGGGGTTTGTCTACTCCGCGCACGGACAGAACCCAGCACACAGCCAGCCCTCAGGAAATCTCTGGGGCGCCCATCACTGAACGAGAACTCAGCCCTGGCTTCCCTTCCCCCTTCCTGCCTCCCCACACATCTAACAAGCAGGCAAGGGTCTGGGCTTCTGCAAGACCAAGGCCGGCTCGGTGGGGTCAGGGAGGAAGAAAGCGCACCAAGGCCAGCGGCGGCTCCGCAAATAAGCAGAGAAGCTGCGGATGTGCCCGAGGCCGGCCCTGCGCGCCCCCAGCCGAACCACGCGGAAGTCTGGCTGCAGTCGCCCGGCTTCCTACGGGCCCTCCGGGACTGGGCCCGCTCCGCCCTGGGCAGAGCCGCGGCCTACGAGTGCGGAAAGGAGCCACGGGGAGGCGGTGAGCTGAGGACCCTGGGCGCCCCCCGGCTTGGCTTTTGGAGACGCAGCTTGAGCTGCTGAGTCCACCGGCGGCCTGGGAGGAGGCCCATCACACGTATCAGGGACCAGGACATGGTCTTATGAAAAAATCATAAAACACGGAAGATGTCATGATTATATGCTCCACTGCTAGTGAGTAAAACAAGACGTTAAAATAACAATACACAATCCGTTGCGTATGTTAGATGAAAGCGATGCCACCTTCCATACTTCTTGTTACTACGGGCTGTTTACTGTTTCCCAAACCAGCCCCACCCCCAGGGGCTTCATCAGCAAAACCACGCACCTGAGGGAGAGTGGCTTCTGTGCGTGTGAGCCGCAGGGTAGGGAGCCTGCCGGTGCCCCCGGAGGCCAGGGTAGAGCTCACGGCCGTGGTGCGCGCGGGGCGCAGGCAGAGGCAAAGGGGCCGCGTACTGGTGACCGGCATGTCCTGCTGCGCACACTCCCTCCGGGTTGGAAAAGATCCAGCCTCCCACTGGAAGAGACGAAAGGAAGGCTCAGACCGACCCTGAACTTGCACACCAGAGGTCAGGTCTCCAGGCCCCTCACACACTGCGCCTCTGTGTGAGCGACCCTAAAGGTCTGCCCCAGGGAGACGGAGGCCGCCCCGCTCACCGTCCCCCCCCCTTCCACGCAGCGGCGTGGCTGGCTGCTTAGGACAAGGCCCGCAGTGCTCTCAAGGCTCGGAAAGCCGCGCGGGGAAGGCTGGCACAGAGCTGTGCAAAAGGCCCTTCGAGTGAGTGAGTCACGGGAATGCAGAAGTCAGGTTGCTTCTGACTCACTTGAGTTAAATCAAAAGTCAGTCTGAGACAGGGATGTCAGATGTCTGTGTCATCCCCAGCCACCAGGGCACCCTTAGTGTGCTTCACGGGAACAAGGGTCTCTCTCTGCCCAGGGGGAAGGTGTCTGCAGTTCTCACCCCCAGCCAGAGCCACGATGGCTCCCCTCACCAGAGGCTTCTGGAAGCAAAACGTGGGGAGCTGGCTAGCACTAAGAATCTTGCAGAACATTCTGGAAGGTTATACAACAGTTCACAGAAATTTGTTTTTGAATGAAAAGGACAAGAAACAAAGAAAAGGCACCCGAACTGGAAAGAAAGAAAGAAAATGTTCTTGACGCAGGTGTCCAGTGGGCAAAGCCAGGCATGGGGTCTCCCGGAGCCAGGCTCCTGTGCCCTTGACTCTGGAGACATTCGCTGAGAAGATGACAACACGAGAGCTTAGTGTGGGGCTCAGCACACGGGGCCGGTACAAAAGGTTCGTTTTTCCAGCTCTCTTTAAAAAGGGCTTTTCTTTCTTTCTTCCTTTTTTTTTTTTAAGTGCTTTTCTGGGAGCTGTTCCCTTTCCACTCTGCAGTGGAACACGCGCCAAGGCTTACGGGAAGGAGCCAGGAGAGAACCCCAGAACCCCAGAGCAGGGCGACAGCAGAGTGCCCGAGCGAGTGGCATTGACGTGTCCCGAGCTTCCTCATGCAAGAGCCTGCCCCCCCATCCCATCCCCCCCGCCAGCTACAAGAGGGCCTGGCGCCCAGCGGGTGCTCAGAAGCCGTGTTTTCTGTGCTGACCGAGGAGGGACCCGGTGAGAACACCGCCCACTACGATTCTCATTCAAGTTTCTCCGATGCCAGGGTTAACCTTCCACCCTGACCTCACTGGCCTGGGCCTCCGTTGCAGCTCCAGGGCCTTCCTCCCTCAGGGGGTCTCCCCCGCCATCCTGACATGGGGAGGCCGGTGCCTGGTGAGGGACCCCCAGTGTCTGTAGGGTCCCCAGCCGTGTATCACTCACCCCACCCTGTGGGCGTCCAGTCAGCCACCCAGAGTCCTCCCCACGGGCAAGGCTGGAGCCTGCCTGAAGCATTGTGGTGGGAACCAACTCAAAAATGGGCAAACACTAAAACAGGGCCAACCCAGGCCAGACCACCAAGAGTGGAGGTGGAGAGGCAGGAGAGACTCCCAGAGTGCACTTGGGACAGTCCATAGCCTCTGGGACATGAAAAGTCCAGTCTGAGAACGCTATCTCCCGCCCCAGCTTCGGTCCAGCCCCTCAGGAATACTGGTTCTCTCTGGGAATCCTAGAAGGGCACACACTGGACTTGAGTGGAAGAAGCAACCTGTTGAGTCTTGAGAAAAGCTGTGGAACAGTCCCCAAGCCTCTGCCATAGGGAGGGTCTGCGTGTGGTGGGGGATGGCTCCCAGGGTCCCCAGGGAACCCCCCACCCGGCGTTCACCCGACTCACGGTGAGAGTAGGCCACGCGCTGGCTCTCAGACACAGCTTCAGGAGCGTCTCTGAGGTGACTCCTGGAACACAGGGAAGTGCGCCCGGGCTGTCCGGCGGAACACAAGTCCAGCGGGACATCTACCCCACGCTCCCTTTGGAAAGCAATCCCTTTCTTGAAATAAGGAAACCAGACACCTTTGGTCTCAGACGTCTCCCCCCTTCACCCAGGGTGCTTTATCTAGTGTGTGATCCCCCTCAGAACACGACCCGTGGTCATGCCGATTTGCCCTGTTTCCTGCTGTCCCACTTAGTTGGGTCTCTCTCGCTTGTGGTCACTGCTTCTGCCTGACAGAACTCCGGCGCTGACAGCAGCTGGGGTTTGCGCAGGACTTCGGGGCATGCGCGAATCTGGGATAGGCTAGACCCACCAATAACTCTGCCAGGAAAATACTGCTAGACCCACTCAGCAGATGGAAAAGCGGGTCTCAGAGAGGTAGCATGACCAACCCCCAGGGAACAGCAGAGCCAGGACTCCAAGTCAGGACGACCTGCTTTTCCTGTTCATCTCACACCTGCGATCTCCCTTGGGCTTTAGATATCTGAAATTAAGTTAAATTAAATACTAACAGGACAAAGTCCATCAATAGAAGTCAATTAGGTAATATTGTTGTTTTATTTTTTTTCTAGAATGGAAAAGGAAAACACGGAGCTGGGGAGTCACTAGCCTAAGTGGTGGCGTCACCATTCACCATCCCAGAAGCCTCGGAACTGGCAAGAGCAGAAACTACACTGATCTTAGCCAAAAGGCCCAGAAGAGATCCCTAGCAGTCTCTGAATGGTCTTCCCTCAGACCTGAAAGATAGGAGCTCTCACCTTTATGACCTACTTATACAAATCACTCACCTCTCCTGGGCTACATGGAGTTAAAAAAAATAATAATAATTGCAACTGTACCACTCAGAGAGAATTGGAGGAAGGGCAGAGTGATCATTAAAACTCAAAATCACAGGGCACCTGGGGGGCTCAGTGAGTTAAGCCTCTGCCTTCGGCTCAGGTCATGGTCTTAGGGTCCTGGGATCGAGCCCCACATCGGGCTCTCTGCTCAGCAGGGACCCTGCTTCCCTCTCTCTCTCTGCCTGCCTCTCTGCCTACTTGTGATCTCTGTCAAATAAATAAATAAAATCTTAAAAACAACAACACTCAAAATCACTTTTTTTTTTTTTTTTTACATCTGCCTATGTTACTTTCAAGAATCAGTAATAAAAGAGAGCTGAGCAAACATTGCCAGTTAGAGGTTCCCCTGGAGCCCTGCTCCCAGGCACAGATGGTTAGGAGTTTGTTGAATATGAAATTAAATGTCACAAACCTATTTCTATCAAAGGTAATGCAAGTTCCTTCCAAGACGAGCATAAATCTCACATTTGCAGACGTCAGCTCATACGATTTTACTGAAATTTCTCTACTCACCTTTCCTTGGCATCCAAGAAGGCTTTGGCAAAAGGGTTGTACTTGATTTTGAGAGCTGTTATCTTCCATTTACAAAGACAAGAAGCGTTAGTGAAAGTGGAACATACATGAACAAACGGAACCTTTACCTTCACCTGGGAATTTCTGTAACATCGCAATAACCCCTCTTGCTCTCCCTCTCCACGTGTCTTTGCTCAGTTCTGCACGAAATTACTCATGCACGGCCTCTGACAGCACTGTGCTGTAGCCCGTGGTGAAAATGGGAAACACAGCGGGATATGAGCAAAAAAAGGGCAAAGCATTAGAAATGTGCAAAGCCTGAAGTGCTAACCCTAGCATTCCTTCTTTGTTTATTCATCTTTTTTTTTTTAATATATTGATCATGCCCCTCCCATCAGCTACTCTTCTAAGAAATCACCAGGAACACGGTCAGTCATGCAGGTTTGAGTCCATGTCTCCCGGAGAGCACGGTCCAGCCGCACTCCCTGAGTCTCAGTGATCACTTCCTCGGTGATCCGGGTTACAGAAACACACTGTACTGCTCCCCGCCGCTGGCGCTCCGTCCCATGGCCTTTGCCGGCTTCCCTCTTCAGAGCCAGCGGCCACCATATACAACGTCTATTAGCTAACGGCCTCTCCCCGTGGGCTATACGGACTTGAGGACAGCACCCACACCTGTGATGCCCACCGCGGTGTTCCCAGCAGGCAGTCCTAGTCAACAAATCTTTGCTCAATAAAAGAGCATTGGAAAGAATGTTTATTTCAGCAAGGGCCTGGTAGAAAGAAGAAAAGTTAAATAAAAGCACCACTCTTTCCGACCCGGGAACGGGGAAGAAATCAGAAGAGGGAGGCGAGCCATAGGGTCTGATGCACCTGTCCCGGTCTTTCTCCTGGTCTAAACCTAGAGAGGTCAAGGTGCACAGTGAGACCAGCACTGACCCACAGGCCTGCCCCCCTCGAGGGTGCATCAGCGTCGACTCAGCAGGGAGTGCTGGCAGCGAGAGAGGCTCTAAGTTTGGGTTTTCTTGACTTGATTCCCACGGGGCATAATCAAGGCTGAAACAGGCCACCGGGCAGCTAGGACACAGTCTCCAGCACCCCCTGACATACACAAACATGCGCTCTCCAGAGTTGCAAAAGACACACCCCCCTCAAAGACCCAGACTCCCTCCAAGGGAGAGAAGCAGGAGAGGGTGGGCCATCTTGAACACAGCATGTTTTCGCCTGTGAAGACAGCACCTGCTGAAATGATCAAATATTTAACCTCTGTCCCCACCCGCCTGCTAGAGGGGCTCAGCCAAGAGGCCAGACTACATAAAGGAAAGAAATCACATTTTCTCTGCCCACCTGTGATTCCACTTCAATCCACAGCTCAGTTTGACCTGGAGGCTCTCTAAGTTTCCAAGCCCAGGTGCTCATCAGAATCCTTTGGGGAGAATTTAGAGACTCTAGACTGCAAGTACCAGCCCTGGGGATTCAGACTCGGTGGGCTGGGAAGGAGCCCAAATTCTTTAAAAGCCTCCAAAAAAGAAATGCAGATGAAGGGAGCAACAAGACACCTTCTGGGTCTATTTTGGTATGAGAGGTGCGCTTTGTTTTCTTCACCAGCAGGTTATCAAAGCTGCTGGGAACGGTGCCGCACCGAGAGGAGTACGCTCTCTGCCCCGCGGTGTGGGGGTACCTAAACCCACGCTCTCCCTGGAGCAATGCCATTGCTAGGAGTTCACCCACGCAAGCCAGCGGCAGTGGACGGGGGCGACCCGGGGCGACCCTGCAGCGTTATCTCCAACAGCCGATGAGACGACTGTGCACGGCCTAATGCCCAGCAGTGGGCAGCTGACGGCCTGAAGCACGGATGTCCTCTGCGGGCACGTCAGGAAAAGAGACAGGCCTGGGAAAAAGGAGAAGTCTGCAGACTAACATGCAGGACGTGAGCCGGTGCACGCGAGGGAGCCCCTTCTCGTCTGTTACAGACGGGAACACCGGGCGCAAGCACACTCGCAGCTCTCATGTGTCGTGTCCTCGGGCCGGCTCGAGACGCAGGAGAGAAAGGGCAGCTCTCCTTTTTCTTGTTCGCGGAACGTACGTCTGTGCTATTTATTTATTACACGGGCGTTTCTCTAATAAACAGGTATTATTCTAAAAAGAATTTTTTAAACTTGAGTCAGAAAGAATCCGACCCACCCCGGCGCTTCTGCGTCCGGACGCGCCGGCCCAGGACGCTCTCCAGTGAGCCCGGTCGTGGCGCCCCGGCCAGCGGCAGAGGCCGGGGCTGGCTCCTCGCCTCGAAGGGCAGGGGCTCCCCGCGCGGGGCGGCCGAGGGCACACGGGGCCCGGACCACGGAGCCCCCGGGCGTCTGGGGCTTCCGCGCGCGCAGGCCGCACCTTCCTGGGCCCGCAGGGGAAGCACCGGCCCCCGGACAGGCAAGGGCGCGTGGAAGGGGCGACCCGCCGTTGAACCGCGTCTCGGCGAGACCTCGGAGACCTGCACAGCCGCCCGCGGCCCCGCGCGGTGCCCGCCGGCCCCTCCCGCCCGCGCCCGCGCCCGCGCACCTCCTCGTTCTGATAGGCCGTCACGGCGATGAACTGGGTCTCGGGGAAGGAGCAGTTCGCCACCATCCGATGCGCGCCCCCGACCCGCACGATGTGCACCTGCGGCTCGTACTTGTGCAGAGAATTCAGCATGATCTGTGGGGCGGGATAGCAGAGGACGGAGGCCCGCGGACGCGGCGCCCGGCCCGGCCCCCCAGGCCCACCGCGCCCCCGGCCCGCCTGACCAGGGCCGGCCAGAAAGCTGTCCTAAAGGCCGGCTCTCCGCCCGGCCCGGCTGTGCTTTCTCTCCCTCCCTGTTCTCCCAACAACGACCGTGGGCTTCGTCGGGAGGACATCCTGGTCTTCCGGGAGGAGCCCTGCCGTCTCCCAAGTCGCCGCCTGCAGAGAGGGCACCGGCCACCGCCGCCCCACGGCATGCGCTCGCGGTGACCCCCGAGCCCGACTGCAGGACTCAGGGCGCGAGGCGGGGAGGCAGGAGCTGTGCGCGGGTCAGCGTCCTGTTGCAGGAAAGGCCCGGAACCTCCCGCACGCTGCGGGGCGGCGAGGCGCATCTCCTCCTGCTGACGCGTGAGCTCCGGGGTCCCGCAGGCCAAGCCCGCGAGTCAGAGGAGGCGCGAGGACCCGGGACCCGGCGGCTCCCCACACAAACAGCGGGGGGCCGGCCAGCCTCTCCCCCAGCCACGGGCCGCCCACCCCCTCCACCGTCCGCGTCCTAACAGAAATCACAGCTTTGCACGGTACATTCGCAGTCTTCGCAGAGAAAACAAAAGAGGGACAAAAGCCCCGAATTCTTACTTACTCTGACTGGAGACCTTAAATCAAACCTTCCTTATTTAAGGTCTGTTTGTTTTTCTGAAAACCCAAAGCCGCTCGGATATTCTACTGACAATTATCATAATGCCCCGCTGGAAGCCGCAATTATTTCATTTAGGAGCAGCTTTTTATTAAGGTTTTTGTCTACTGCCAACACGCCACTTACACCAAAGAGAGGAGAGAACAACAGAGCCGGGACGCACAGACGTCTCCTCCCGGGGCTGGGTAAAAAGGCAGCACGCAGGCCAGCGCTTTGGCAGGGCCGATGATTAAGGAAACCGCGCACTCCCGCGCGCTCTTACCATCAGGAAGTCCATTAAAAACTGAGAGCGGCCAATTAAGACCTGTTTATTCCTGATCACATTTGGGCTCCAGGGAGTAATTGGCTTCCGTGGGAGAAGAGGCCGGTGAGGACCCCTCTAATTGCCTAAATGCACCCTTGATATTTCTTGATTGGCGCTGTGGGGCGGCCGCGTGGCCGGGTGACCCGGTCGTACCTGCCCGCCTCCGTTGAGCCTGTTGGTGAGCTTGACTTTGCTGAAGGAGATGGGAGCTTTCATCCAGTGGGCTCCGAAGTTGGGGGAGTCTGGGTGGATGTAGACGCAGCTGTGGCTGGAGACCTCCGGCTTGCCCGCGGGCACCCACTCCCCGTTGACATACTTCCAGCGGTGACCGTCTGTGGGGACGAAGTCCAGCAGGAGGGAGTACATAGCATTGGGGTCCAGCCCCGTGACACTGATCTTGAGGACAGGGAACATCCGTCTAAAAGGAAAGGCAGAACTGAGTCACAGGAGGGATGTCAATGTTGGGGGACTCACCCAGCCGTCCCTCCGCGCTCGGGAGACCTGCCCTGCAGTGCCCCCGGGGCGCAGAGAATGCCCAGGCCTGCAGCCCCAATTCCAACAGGGGCCTCTTCTTACAAGTGCATGTCATGGTGGGGTTTTTACTTCAAACCATTGTGTCTGTTTTAACGTCCGAAAGCCACTGATCTCATCATTTGACAGAGGAGGCTGAAGCCCAAAGTCTGTCATCAGATGCCACATTCTCAGAGATCTTTCTTCAAAGACGTCCTCCGGGCGCACACCAGTCTCCACACTAACGCCACCAACCAGCCCTTCCCCCACAAGGAACACCAGTGTGGAGCGACAGTAATAGCATGAACAGGGAGCAGGTGGTTTCACGGTTATGGTTAGACCAATTCCTTCCCTGCATGACTTCTCAGAGCCTTTAATATACTAATGCACTCTACAAACCTCTGCAAAGGTAGGGTCTGTGCACACACTGAACTGGTATGACTGTGGAACCTTCCTTTCACTGAGGGTTTTGTGGGAATTTGAGCTCAAGACGCACCGACCTGGACTCCTTGGTCCTTCTGCCGCGCTCTAGAACAGCACCAGCAAGTTTGGTCTCATGCATTTGCAGAGCCCCTCACTGGGCATCTCATTCCCTCTGATTTGTTTTTCCCTTGACAAATGTACTAAGTTGCTCCAAATTATCCTTAAAAGACCTGGTTTCTAGACATACCCCCACCCAAATGCCCGAGACACTGGCTTATTTGTCAATACCTCTTAACATCTGAATCCCCAAACTGAGAAGCTAACAGTCCCGAGTCTAGACACTTGCTGCCAAAGCGACCCCTGAACCAGCACCACTGGTCCCTGACCAGCTGGAAGGTCATTTGAAATGCAGAACCTCAGACCTCACGCTAGACCTGCTCGATCAGAAGCTGTGCTTTTCCAAAGTCCCCAGGCCAGTCACAGGAACATTAACACGTAAGATGTGCGGGTGTAGAGCATCTTTAGCTTTTGAGAAAAAAAACTCGGGAGATATGTGAGGGAGTGAGGGCGGGGCTAGCTCACGGTCATTTGCAAGGAGACCCTGGCCTTGGGGCACCTGGGTGGCTCACTCTGTTCGGTGTCTGCCTTCGGCTTGGGTCATGATCCCAGGGTCCCGCATTGGGCTCCTTGCTCAGTGGGGGGATTTGTTTCTCCCTCTGTCCCTCCCCCTGGCTCTTTATTTCTCTTGCTCTCTCTCAAAAAACGAATCAATAACACCTTCTAAAAAAAAAAAAAAGGAGCCCCTGGCCTCGGGATTGTGCATGGGAATGCTGACGGCTTGCTCCCTCCCTCCCTCGGCTCCCCAGAGTCGTCTCTCTCCTCCCCCAGTCTTGGCTCAAGGAGAGAAAATCTAAGTAGGAGGCTGGACCAGTGCGAGTGCGTGAACTACAGGAGACTCCGACGGGAAACCTGCATCTCGAGTCCAGGTCCTGCCTGATGCTGCGTGACTCACCTCCTCCCTCCGGTCCCTTCACGACATGATGGTGACTTTCCTGTAGAGGAAAATGATGGTCCTTCCCCCGGGAGCGACCTGTGGCATCAAAATTCGTCCCCTTGCATATTCTTTTGCTCTTTCTTCAACAGAAGGAGTTCATCTATTCTTTTCTCGTTGTATTTGACGAAACTATTCCCTTCCACAACATATTTTAACATTTTAAATTATTTTAATAATATTGGCCAAGTATCGAAAGAAGCAGCCCCCTGAAAAGCACAGATGCCGTTTGCCAAGAATCACCAAAGCAGACATCAGACATGACCCCGCCGGCCACACTGGTCACCCTCACCAACGGGAGCCTGGCTCGTTTCTGTGAGGCACATGGAGAGACGGTCTGATTTCTAGTCTATGGCTTTTTCTGAAATGGTGAAATTGTTTGGTCCGGTGTGGTTTGGTTCAAAGAAAACAAAGAAATGAAATGTGTAATCATAATTTCACATATGAAGTTTAAAAGTACTGTAAGTTTTCTTGATAAGGATATGCAGTACATGTAAAAGTAAAAAAAAAAAAAAAGAAAGAAGGAAAGCTCATATAACGTATCTTCGTCATACACTGAACTGGCAGAGTAAGGACACAGCCCCTCAAGCATGTGGCATGGCCGCTATCTTCAGAGCATGAAATGTTAAGAAGTTTCCTACAATTCTGCCTTAACACTGAAGAGATGATTTGGAGCACCTGAGCGGCTCAGTCGCTTAAACGTCTGCCTTCAGCTCTGGTCATGATCCCAGGCTCCTGGGATCGAGTCCTGTGTCCAGCTCCTTGCTCGATGGGAAGCCTGCTTCTCTTCCTCTCTGTCTCTGCCTCTCTGCCTGCTTGTGATCTCTGTCTGTCAAATAAATAAATAAAATCTTTTTTTTAAAAAAAGATTTTTTAAAAAGTAATAATAAATAAATGTAGAAGATAATTTTAAATTGCAAGACTGTTATGAAGGAACAACAGTGGGTGATGTCACAGAGGGGAATTAAGAGTGAGAAACTGCTCTAGATGGATCTTAGCAGGTCCAGGGGACAGTAAGCTAAGGCCAAGTAAGGAGAAGAAATGAACCCTACAGATGCCAGAAATGACTTCTATAAAAGCAACTGCACACGAAAAGAACAGCAAGTACATGGTCCTGGGGTCCAGATAAGCCTGGACCGTTGAGGACTACCGAGGAAAGAGAAGATTAGGGTGACTAAGGCAAAATGAGGGGGGAAACCTGTGCTCTCTCTCTTTTCATTTGTGCTCTCTCTCCTAGCTGTGTCATGCTAGGTCTCACAAAGAATGTAGCATGACCTTTAATTCCAGAATATGGGAATGTGTCATGGCTTTTCTCCTGTTGTGCTATGTTCAGGAGCCACACCTGATGTTCTCAAGAACCTGCGACCGCACGAAAAGATTCTCAACATCGTTAGCCATCAGAGACATGCAAACCGGAAAGTGCAGTGAGGAATCACTTCCCATTCACGAGGACGTCTGTGATTAAAAAGTGGACAGTAACAAGTGTTGCCGAGGCTGCAGAGAAACTAGGAGCCTGAACACAGCGGTGGGGATGCGGAACAGTAGGACCACTCTGGAGAACAGTCCAGTAGCTCCTCAGCCGGTTACAGACAGAGCTGCCATATGACCCCGCAATTCCACGCCTACACACACATGTGAGAGACATGAAACACACAAAATCTTGTACACAAATGTTCACAACAGTGTTATTCGTAAGAGCAAAGAAAGTGGACACAGCCCACGTGCCCATCCACTGAAGAATGGGCAAACAAAACAGGACCCATGTACACAAGTGAGTATGATTTGGCAATAAAAATGGTACAGCACGGCTGAACTGTGAAGACATGACGCTCATGGAAAGGGACAACCTATTGCATGATTCCACTCGTACGAACTGTCCAGTCGGCAAATCCACAGACTGTAAAAGATCAGTGGGTGCCAGGGCCAAGCAGGACGGGGGGACTTGGGGGATGATGGCTAGAGATGCAGGATTTCTTTTGTGGATAATGAAAATGCTTAAAACATTATTTGTGAGCATGTATGTATAACCCTGTGAATATAGCAAAAATCACCAAATTGTACACGCTTTCAGTGGGTGAGTTGTACGGCACATGAATGGTCCCAATAAAACTCTTTTTTAAAGTAAAGAAAAAAAGATAAAGAAACCATAGTCCTGGATTTTAGAAGGACACATCTGAAAAGTTACAGAATGGAGCCGGCTGGGTAGCTTAGTCGGTTAAGTGTCTGACTCTTGATCTCAGCTCAGGCCTTGATCTCAGGGTTGTGAGTGCAAACCCCGCACTGGGCTCCATGCTGGGTGTGGAGTCTACTTAAAGGGGGTAAAAAGTTTGTGAAAAGTTACGTAATGGTTTATCGCTTTATTCTCTTTAGTACTTGTCTACCAAGAATTTTATGATTATTTCTGTTTTGTTACACAGCTACACCTGTGGTGAGCACAGCATAATGTATGAACTTGTCGAACCACTATGTTGTACACTTGAAAATCAGACAACACCATATCTATCTACTCAAATTAAAAAAACTTATTTTAAAAATACTTTTGTTCTTTTATCGCCACACGAATGAACTAAGATGCCATGAATTTTTTAACCTCTATTATCCCAGTGAGGAACAAGAAGGTCCATCACCTTGTCATGAGTCTGGTAACCAGGACGGGAGCTCATCCCAAGTCTAGGCCTAGTCCAGACCCTGAGCCTCGTGTCCACGTCACCCCCACGTCACAAGGAGCAGGAGCACTGTCCAGGGGAGTCCGTGCCCTCACATGCGGGCAGCACGCGCCTGGCTTTGTCCTCCAGGGTGAACTGCACCTCTAACCCAGCCAGCTTTTCTTCTTTCCTTTCCAAGGGATGGCTAACCACAGAGGAGCCCCAGCGCCTCTGAGGAGCTGAGAAACATGTACACCGGCCCCTAATTCGGGGGTGGGGGGGAGGAGAGGGAGCTAGCACAAGGACCAGGAAAGCAGGCGCGGATGGAGGAACGAGCACTCCGCAGGTGGCTGGGTTCTGCTCCCTGCCACGGCGCCAGGAGGCCGGTCTCTGGCTTCTGCTTTCCTTGCAGGCGATCTCAAGAGCCAGGACTACTGACGGAGGCTATGAGGAGTGAGGTCTGCGGGAAGGAGGCAGCTTTTGCAGGTGAGGGGAGCAGAGATGGCTGAAGGTAAAACTCACTCGCTCCTGTAAGCACCTTCCTTTGTCCCCTCCCAGAATTGCAAGAGGCCGAAACAGTGGGTCGGAGGCAGGTTACGCAGACTCAGAGGACCCTCAGGGATCGTGCCCGTCAACCTGGGGGAAGTGTCTGGGGCTACAGGGCACGGAAATGTATTTGCCGGATGCACAAGCTCCGTTTTCTCCCCTCTCTGTGCCCGCATCAGCTCGCTGCCCTGAATCGCTGGCAAATCCGACTTAGGATTCCCAGCGCATGTTTTTGGATAACAAATGGACGTCTCAGTTACATCCGAGATGCTTCCAACTTCTGAAAACCTGCTGGAGGCAAATCCGATCAGAACTGAGTCGAAATTATTCAACTGCTTGGAAATACCTGGGAAACAGAGCATCTTCCGCTAACGTGAAGATGTTTTAGTAAAGAAAACAAGAGGTGCAAGAGATTTCACAGATTTGTCTCAGAGCCTCAAATTAGTGTCTTTCCTTCAACCTACAATCGAAGTTCAAGTTCGCCCGGAAGGAAAGGGAGGATTCACCGCCAGACGCTCTGCCGAGGGTGCGAAGGAAGGTTGGCACAACTGCTGCTGCTGCATCGGAAACACACGTGTGGAAAACAAACTGACGTTTAAAAAGAGGGAAGGGAAAAAGCAGGGAAAGAAAAGGAGGGAGGGGGGAGCCAGGAGAGAGGGAGGGGGACGAAGGTCGTCGGGTGCCGGCGTCTGGGGATGATGCGCAGGAGAACCCTCTTTCCCACCTCGACCTGCCAGAGGCAAGCCTCCCACTGGCATGCTCCGAAGGGTCTCCTTCTGAAACCCAGACTGAACTCTTCCATCAGGCCATGCTATGTTATTTCAAAACTTTCTCTTCTTTTAATTTTATTTAAAATCAGCTAATTCACATATCGTGCATTCCTAGTTCCGGAGGCTGAATCCGGGACTCATCAGTTGCGTGGAACCCCCAGGGCTCCTCACTTCCCATGTCCTCCTGAAGGCCCTCACCCAGTTACCCGTCCCCCACCCCTGCCCTCCAGCAGCCCTCCGTTTGTTTTCCAGAGCTCAAGCTCTTATAGCGGACAGGAACTATCTGATGACCCCCCCACCCCGATGCTTCTAGAAATCCAGAGTCTGCCCACGGGGGCCGGCAGGCTATGTGAACCAGAGGGGCCGGAGCCGGGTGTTAAGCTTCTCTGCAGAGAAGGGCTGTGGGGGCAGGTGCCCCGGGCTCAGGAGTTGGTGTGAAGGGCAGGGGTGAAGCATCTGGAGGAGGCGGGTTAGGTCTGCAAGCAGGGGACAGTGGGTACGAAGGAGACATTCAAGAACAGACCCATAAGAGAGGAGGGACCGGAAACAAGAGCTTTCTGTATCGAGGACAGGAAGAAGTTGCTAACAATTTAAATCTGTGAAAATAAGAGACTGAGAGTAATTTCCGGCTAACCTTATTCATCATCAACACATCCATCTCTTAGACGAGCATCTCCCTTCTTTTATCTGAAGTGTAAAGGGAACTGTTTCCTGGCAAAACCCCCTAAGGGGTTCAGGGACCATAATGGAACCTAAGAGAAGATTCGGTTCACTGGAGAAGGGGAAACGGCCGCAGGGCCTCCACGCACAGCAGCAACCGAGTTGACTGGGATGAGACGTTTCTACAAAGAATATTTTTCCCATATTTAATATCAAAGGACATTAAACGGGAAGAATTTTACATTTTAAATAAGCAGAAAAAATGATGTAGGTGAACACGGGCAAGAGAAAGCTCTTCCTAAATTATGAAAGAACATCCCAATGTGTCCTATCATTAACCTGGATCTTAAATGGCTTCAGAAACTGTATTTCTTCCTCACTGGACTAGACGGACTGTATTTTTACTTGGTGATGGTGCTTATTCTACTCTCACAGGTAGCGCCTGGACAGCCGAATGGAGAGTGTGAGGCTGGACGTTGGCACAAACACTATCCACTAAGCACAAGGGATGAACCACAGTCGCTCCCACCTACTACTGGACAGAACTTGTACAACTGCAGCGTCATTCAGCGTGAAAGGAAGGAAAGTAAATCCAACTAGAAACGTGGGGCTGATTCTTTGATATTAAAAACATTTTTGGGGCACCTGGGTGGCTCAGTGGGTTAAAGCCTCTGCCTTCGGCTCAGGTCATGATCTCAGGGTCTGGGATCGAGTCCCACGTCGGGGTCTCTGCTCAGCGGGGAGCCTGCTTCCCCACCTCTCTCTCTGCCTGCCTCTCTGCCTACTTGTGATCTTTCTTTCTGTCAAATAAATAAATAAAATCTTTTAAAAAAAAAAACATATTTTTGGGGCACCTCTGTGGCTCAGATGGTTAAGCCTCTGCCTTTGGCTCAGGTCATGATCTCGGGGTCCTGGTATCGAGCCCTGCATTGGGCTCCCTGCTCGGTGGGGGAGCCTGCTTCCCCCTCTCTCTCTACTGTTCCCCCTGCTTGTGCTCTCTCGCTCTCACTGCCAAATAAATAAAATCTTTTTTTAAAAGTATTTTCTATTTCTTTCTACCCAAAATAATGTATAAATGCAGATCAAGAGTAGGCACTGAGATCGTTACAACTGCAAATATTAAAAGTAACAAATCCGATATATGAAACAAGTAGGGGACCCATTTAGAGTCAGAAAACAGAAATATCAAGCTCGTTTGGTTGGTGTTCCTAGCAGGTTTAATATCCTTTCTACTAGGAGTGATCACAATGTATTGAAATGCCCTGATTTCTGGCACACCTTCCCCTCGCAGAGCACTTCAATGCCATGCAAAAGTGCTCGAGTTCACAATTCTCCCAGAGAGACAAGGGATGGTTCGTTTCTACGGTGTGGATTTTTTCTTAAAATAGGAAGCCAAGGATCCGGAAAGGAAGCATTTTGCACAAGGTCAAAAGCTGGCCAGAAATCCCGCAGGCCTCAACTTTTCTCTCGTAGCAGAATTTCTCCTGAGGGCCACCGCCGGAGCCCTGCGGAAACGCGCCTTCCGACCTCTGTACTTCCTGACCTTGTGAGCCAAAGGGTCTGTGAGCAGCAGCTCAATGCCGGGAGCCAGTCTGGCCAAGCTGCGGGCAGAGAGACTGTCTTGCGGAGCATGTGCACTTCCTCTACAGAGCGAGCGCTCCCACCGTGACCTCGACAGCCACTTAGCAGGGCTGGATCGCACAGAATCCAAGAAAGGCCGGCAGAGACCGGTTGCTGCTCATCTCTAATCTGCCGCACCGAGAAAAAAGAAGGTGTCTTCCCTCAGCGCATCACGGCCTTGGGCAGGTATTGTCCTTGCCACGGCTCTCACGCCATCACACACACACAATGTCCCACGAACACACACCAGGAAGCCGAGGGAGCGATGGGCAGCGAGATGACGTCTGCCCTTTGGTTCCCCTTCTTCAGCTGGTCCCGAATTTCTGGAAAGTTTGCCGTGCTTAAGAGGAAACACTCAGCTTCCAAATAAAGTTGACTTTCACCTTATCTGAACCGAGCTGGAGCTCAGGTCTGCTCCAGGACAGGCAGTGAGTCAGAAAATAACAATAATTTCGGGCTAATCTCCCTAACCCATGGGGCATGGCCCCCGTGCGCTGCCTTCCCGCAGTCTGTCCGGTGAACACGCAGGCAAGCTGGCTTCACCCCTGCACCTCTGCTGATCTCGGGAAATTGATTGAGTTGGCTGGGGAAAGCCGAGCGAGCCTGTCCTTCTGAGCTCTGCCATCAGCCCGCGCTGCCTCTGAGCAAAGACGGGCAGCCTCTCCCGCAGTCGGGGGCTCGCCGCCCTCGCCAAGCCCTCCCAGCCCAAGCGGGCCGGCGGAGAAACTCACCTGCCATTCTTGGTCACGATCATCTCGTTAGTGACTTCCTTGAATCTCTGCCAGAGAGGGGCATCCTCCAGGACGACCTGAAGCTGCTTCTCCGTAGGGTCGCCTTTCTCCCTCCCGGCCTGTAGCTCACTTTCCACCACGTTGAGGAGGCGAGACACAGTGCCGTCGCTGCTCTTCTGGCTGCCTAGCTCGCTCATGGCCACAGGCCCCTCTCAAACTTGGCTGAGAAGCGTCACCTCTCTCCTGCCACCACCTCCTTCCTCCCCTCACTTGCCGGCTTTTCAAACCCAGCTGGGCAGTGTCTGGGGAGCTGGAGAGAAGATGCCGGGCCCTTGCCTAAGCCCCTAGCATGACACCCCTTAAAGTCTCCAAATTATACCACCAACCTGTTAAGCTCCAGTGGGGAGGGGAGGGAGGGGAGAGGTAGGAAGAAAAAGCCCTCTCTTAATTACTCATCGGATCAGGTGGGAGACGGCCCCGCTCTCCCATTGGCTACCAGGCACAGAATAGACATTTAAGAAGAGTACTCCATCCAAATTATCAGGCTTTTATCTTGTTGTACCTGAAGAGGTCTAATCACTGTTTTGAGGACCATTTTCCCATTAATTAAAATTGTTCCAGGCCCAGACTGCAACAATCAGGCAAACCATGTTTGTGTATAAATCGTGGCATGCGGCACCTATAGGAAAAGAAGTCCTGGTGAGAACCGGCAAACTTGATGCCAAAGCGGCTTTCCGGACGCAGTCGAGAACCCAAACCCCGCCGCCGTCTAGCAGCCCCGGAGAGAAGAGCGTGCGCTGTGCCAGGAACAGGACAGCTGCGCCCAGGAGTGAAGGGGGGGCTCTGTGCACCCCCACCCAAGGATCAAGATCCAGAGGAAAGGAAAGTGGACCTAAGGTCTCCTCCTCCCCGGGCACCCCCCACTGCTCCTCTCCACGCTGAGGGATCCTATCCCGTGCACACGCACGCCTGCTCATCCCAAAGGCCCTCAGCGTCTCTGGCAAATGGGACTCTGAAGCTTGTCCTTCCTCCCTAGAACCCAAATCCCCAATTTGCCTTTTTCTAGCCCTCGCCAGAGAGGAAAAAAACTCATTTAGCATCATATTACTCTTTCTCTACAGAGGCATTCTTCCCTCCACGACTGAAAATAAGCTGCTGACATTACAATGCTGAGCAACTTTGATCCAGAAGGATCAGGAGGATCCAGAAGGGCCCTCTGGCTTTCCTGGTAGACAGTCCATGACCTACCTGGCATTCCAGGATGGATTCCCACATTCCCAGGTAATACACTACCAGCAGAAAATGCTTCTCTTACCCGTAACTCAGAGTAAAACCTGGGGAGATGCGGGAAAGGACAGGGGTCGCGCGCTCTACCTTCCCAACCCAGAGTAGACCCTGGGGGTTAGAGCTTTTCCCTCACTACAACCACAAGAGCATCAAAATGAAAAGGAAAAACAAAAGCAAAAATTAAAACATAAAGTGCACTGAGGAAGGACACTCAGTACTTAAAGTGTATTCGGGGCAGGGACCCTGGGAGGCTCCATGGGTCTAGCTTCTGGCTCTTAGTTTTGGCTCAGGTTCTGGTCTCGGCGTGTGGGATCCGGCCCTGTGTTGACCCGAGGCTCAGCACTCAGCAGGGAGCCTGCCTGAGAGTCTCCCTCTGCCCCCCAGGCTCGTGCTCTCTCTAAATAAACAAATAAATCTTTAAAAAAACAAAAGCACCTAAAGATACTCTAACTGTATGACCCAGCAATCGCTTTCCTTGGTATTCATCCAAAGTTGTTAAAAATTTATGTTCATACAAAAACCTGCACAAAGAGGGTTTTGGGTATTTTTTAGATTTTATTTATTTATTTATTTGTCAGAGAGAGAGGGAGAGAGAGCGCTCACACGTGCACAAGCAGGCAGAGGGAGAGGGAGAAGCAGGCTCCCCACCAAGCAAGGACCCTGATGTGGGACTCGAACCCAGGACCCTGGGACCATGACCTGAGCCGAAGGCAGTGGCTTAACCGACGGGGCCACCCAGGCATCCCACGGAGAGGTTTTTAGTAGCTTTATGCACACTTGCCAAAAGTTGGAAGCAACCAAGATGTTTTTTAATAGGTGAACGGATAAGTAAACTGTGGTCCATCCAGACAAAAGAATATTACTCACCACTAAAAAGAAAGGAGCTATCAAATATGAGAAGACATGGAAAAACCTTACATTCACACTTTAAGTGAAAGAAACCCATCTGAAAAGGCTACGTTCCAGAGCCTGCGGCATTTTAGAAAAGGCTCAACTACGGAGCCGGAGCGGGCGAACACTGGAGGTTGCCAGGGGCTGGGGAGAGAGAGAACAGGTAGAGCACAGGGGGCTTTTAAGGTGGAGAAGATACTCCGTAAGGTACCATAACGATGGATACACGTCATTCTACGTTCGCCCAAACCCACAGAACATACAACACCAAGAAGGAACCTAATGAAAATCCTGGGGGCTGCCTGGGGGGCTCAGTCGGCGAAGCGTCTGCCTCCGGCTCAGGTCATGCTCTCGGGGTCCTGGGATCGAGTCCCAACTCAGACCCCCTGCTCAGTCGGGAGCCTGCTTCTCCCTCTCCCTCCACCCCTCCCCGTACTTGAGCTGCCAAATGAATAAAATTTTTAAAAAATTTTTTGAAATTAATAAAAATAAATAAACTTTGTTTTGAAAAAAGAAAGAAAGAAAACCCTGGATGTGGAGTAATGATGACATGTCATTGTAGTTCATCAGTTATAATAAATTTACCGTTCTGGTGCAGGATATTGATAGCAGAGGAGGCTGTGCGGGGGGTGGGGGGGGGGGCACGGGGGCAGCAGGTATATGGAAATCTGTATCCTCTCAGCTCAATTTTGCTGTAAAATTAAAACCACTCCAAAAACTAAAATCTACTCAGGGCAGGCAGTGAGGGGGCATCTGCACATGTGACTATCCAGAATTACCAGGTAGGGTGCAGCGTAGTCACAGAAGTCTTTATATGAAGGAGCAAAAGGGTCAGAGCCAAACAGAGAAGGCGCAAGGAGTGAAAGCAGGCATCAGAGAAGAAAGAAGCCACGCTGCTGGCTTTGGAGATGGAGGAAGGAGTTGCAAGCCGAGAAAAGTCAGAAGCCTCTAAAAGATGGACACACAAGGAAATGGATTCTCCCCTAGAGCTTCTGGAAGGAACACCTGCCGACACCTGGCTTTTAGCCCCATGAAACAGACTTAAGACTTTGGACCTCCAGAACTAGAAGATAAATGTATGTTGTATTAAGACACTAAGTCTAGGGTACTTTGTTAGAGCAGCAATAAGAAACTAATACAAAGACGACGACACATCCAGCCAAGGAGAGATTTCAAGACGGTGCGGCTTAGGACCATGGCGTAAGCGTGGCTGGGAGCTTCCTCTTCCAAAGAGCGGGGGAGTAAAATCTGGCATAACTACACTGTGTTCCTAAAATAAAAAAACAAGCCATTTACCTGGAAGAAACTTTTCCCACGAATCTTTATAAAGAAAACACTGAGTAATATAGTGAACAGTGTTTCCCCAGACAGTCCATCATATCACTAAGATGAGGGTCCCTGCCTTCAAAAAATTAAACAACCTAAGACGGAGAAAAAGGCATCTGCCCAGAGAACTTTAATACCGAGTGTGCAAAGTGTTTTGGAAGTACCGATAACGGAGAAAAGTAGGAAATAATAGTTTTGTTTCTTGTCAGTTTCATCCCAAATCGTGAGCTCCTGAAAACCAGAGTAGCAGGTCAGCTCGAGAGTCTCTTCAACCTGGGGGCCCGGGAGAGGACGACTCTCAGGGAACAGCACATGCAATGGCCACCCAAGAGCGGGCCCCTCCCAGCATGGCCGGTGCACCCTCTCCTGGCCTTCACCCTGGCCTCTCTGGACAGCTGCTGCCCTCTCCAGGCAACACTTCCTCTGAGATCCGTCTTGTGTTAGATACTTCAGAGGGAACCACGTAAAACTGCAGCTACTCACCCTCTGTTTTACCTGAAAAAGACTAAACATCGATTTCCTATGGGTCAACCTGATTCTTGGGTTTGAAACTAATATAAAATGCCTTGACTGATATATCTAAATAATGCCATTTTACTTTAATTGTTCTCTAGTTATTATCTTATTATAAATGACTCTGAGAAACATAAGCAAGAAAATAAGAACCACCCACAATCTCAATACCCAGAGACAACTTCTGTTGACAAGTCTGGCATAGACATTTTTCACCTACAAATACACACATACTTTCTGCTTTATAAAGAAAAATGGGATTTAGGGGCACCTGGGTGCCTCAGTGGGTTCAGCCTCTACCTTCAGCCCAGGTCATGATCTCGGGGTCCTGGGATTGAGCCCCACATCAGGCTCTTTGCTCTGCGGGGAGCCCGCCTCCCTCTCTCTCTGCCTGCCTCTCTGTGTGCTTGTGATCTGTCTCTCTGTCAAATAAATAAATAAAATATTTTTAAGTGAAATTTAAAAACAGCATGGCAGATGGAACACACGCTTTTATATCTGCTCCCCACCAATCCCCTCTAAAATGGCTCCAAGGAAATAAAAAATGTGAACCCACGAAGCTGAAGCACACAGAAGAGGAAATGGAGGCAGGAAAGGGCTGTCAACCAAGGCTGGAAACTGACGAACTGGACGGCTGGGTGGTGACGGACGGGCAGATCTGAGAAAGCTAAATCTTGGCTCTGCAGGCAAAGGCCAGTGAGAAGCAAGCCAGTGTGTGCCACAGCACTCGGAAGTACATCACAGACACCTAAAATAGAGGGTGGGTACTTCCGGCTCGGACCAACCAGGAAAGGTTTAGAGAAGAAACAGTTAACTTGTAGTTAGAGAAGAAGGTTTAGAGAAGAAAGAGAAAGTTCAGAAGTTTAGAGAAGAAACAGTTAACTTTTTTGAGATCCCCACCCCTCCGCCAGGCAACGATCTCTCCCCTGTTGCAGCAGAAAACAAGAGACTGACTTTCAGAAGAGAGAGGGTCTGAGGGGATTGGTACTCAGAGACAACAGTCACTGACGGGGACAGCGGGGAGGACCATACTGAAAACAGAGGGCCAAGACGCATGCCTTAGGTAACAGATCCGAGGAGTCCTCAGTGAAACGACCCATCCCCAGCCACTGCGGATGCCAGTCAGATGGGGGAAGCCGACGTGGGTGAAGCCCTGCCCATGCACACGGGCATCCTCAGCCGGAAATACAACCACACACACCATCAAATTTCAGACATGCCAGTCAGACCAAAGGAAAAAAATAAATTAAGGAAGGAATCTGAGGAAACAGAGACCATTCTGTCATCTCACCTCAGACTTGGGTCCTTTTCCAACCTCATTCAGGTTGTTGGCAGAATTCCGTTCCTTCTGGTTGAAGGACTAAGGCTCCTAGAAGCCACCACTCTCCATTACCATTTCAGAAAATTGTCCGTTTTCCTTTTTTCCTCCAGGCCAGCAGGAGAACATCTGTTGCTGCTTCATTCTGCTTTTAAGAGCTGAAATGATTCAGTCAGACCGACCCAAGATGATCTCCCTTATATTCAGCCACAGTCAAGTAATTAGGAATCTTAATTACATCTGCAAAGTTCTTTTTGCCATATAAGGTAACGTCATAACAGAGGTACCTCATCATCTTCAGAGGTCCTGCCGACACTCAAAGGGAGGGCATTACATGGGGCATGTCCACCGGGGACAGAAAGTTCGGCCGCCATCTTCAAATTCTGCCTCAGAGTACATTAAAAATAAACAAGCAAGAGAACAGTGGAAAATCTGAAGCAACTACAAACTACCAGGGAAAAAACAAGTTGTCCAAGAAAAAAGTGTAATCACAGCATACCGTGGCTTAACTGGAAACACAAGTAAGAACAAATATTAAATATTGATTTAAACAAAAATCATATTAAGATGACGAGCAAAGGAGAAATTTATATTTTAAGGAGAAGGGGCTGCTAAATTCTCATCTCCTATAGTGTGAAGATGGTAAATAATGTCTAAAGTTGAAAAAGCAAGAGAAAGCAGTATAGGTATGTCTAGAAATCCAGAAAAAACTGACAGAAATAACAGCAAAAAGAGAGGAAAGTGATCGCCTCTAGAAAAAGAGATGAAAGCATTTTCTTTCTTGTAGTAAGTTTTTAACCTTATGAGTAAATAAAACACTAATAAAATTTATTTCATAACCCAATTTTTAACAGTTTATAGGAATATTTTCCGATGTTATCAAATAATAGTTCACATTATTATCTTAAAGTTCATCAAACATTCCATCTTAGGAATGAATCATGCTTTATTTAACCTACTTTCCCGATCTTCTACTCTTTTCTTTTTTAAGATTTTATTTATTTCTTTGTTAGAGAGAGATAAAGAGCACAAGCAGGCAGAGTGGCAGGTAGCAGCAGAGGGAGAAGCAGGCTTCCTGCCGAGCAAGAGGCTGGATGCGGGACTCGATCCCAGGACCCTGGGACCATGACCTGAGCTGAAGGCAGCCACTTAACCAAATAAGCCATCCAGGCATCCCCCTATCTTCTACTCTTAAATATTTACAGGCTCTCTGGGTTTCTTTTTTATAATTTTAAACAATTTGACAAAATTTTAGACAATAAATATTTGGGAACATCCATGATTATTTTCTTACACTGTATTCTCAGAAATAATGTTAGTTGATGGAACAAAATATGCTGAGCAATTCATATGCACTATCTCATTTAATCCTTGCAACAATTCTATAAGGTCAGTGCTATGATTATATCCATTTCTGGGTGAGAAAACTGAATCTGAGTGGTTTTAAGTAATTTGCCCACAGGCATCTAACCTGTGAATAGTAAAGCCCATACTGGAGCCCAAGGAGTGGTTTATTCTTTTAACCATTATGTTGTACCAAGTACTTACTAAGTACCTGGCACTGCACGATATGCTTTATATATGACCTCATATAATACTGATAACCTGGTAAAGAATCCTTGCCACCACCGGTTTTTTTTTTTTTTTAAACGGGGAGGGCACTCGGTTCTGAGGCATTACATATCCTGCTTATGACACGTACAAGGTAAACGGTAAAGCCATTTCAGTCCGAATTATCACTCCAAAGGCTATTGTTATTTTTATCTACTAGCAAGGGATCAATCATTATATATACTTAAAAAAAAAAAAAAGGCTCAGAATCCTTCATGGAATGCTTGTCTTGCTCCGAGATAACATGCTACTCTGGCTTTCCATTAGAGTGTGTTGCTGAAAATTATCCTCTAAGAGCCACTCTTTTGCAACCCCGGCATATTTTATAAGTAGGGGTTCTGGTCAAACATCTTAGAAAACAAGTCACTCATCTGTTCTCTCTTCAAGTGTCTCTGCAGCACAATACTTTCCTAAAATGCAGAATTCAATCTTAGATAATACATGTTTCAATGTCACATCTTCATCATTTAAAAAGTATAACTTCATACCTGCATCTTGGGGCAAAATCACTGAACTAATTGTTTTCCTCCAGTGTCATTTGCCGTATTACTTTTTACCTAAAACCAACAGCTAGCTAGAAGACCCTCTATAATTATTGTGTATTATTTAATATACCAAGATGCGATGAGATAGAAACTGCTATTTAAGAAAAATCATTGTTTTTGCTTAACTATATGCTTTGAGAGGCATTATGATTTTTATTGAGCCCTTTTTAAGAGAAAACTAGTATTTTGTAAGTATTTTTTTCAAGAATATTTTTGTTTTTAAAACATATTGCTATCTTTGAGATGACCTAAAGGTATTTTGATGGAAAACACTGAAAAGTAATACCCCATTAAGAAAGCTAAAAATAGTTTCACAGGAAAATAATGAAAAGTAAAACTAGTAGCTTTTAAGTTATTATTATATGTAATAATTCTTCCTGGATTGGGGAATGCTGCACTTTCAACAAAGTATCAAAAAAAACAAAAAAGACACACACACACAACCAAAAAAAACTCAACACAATTAAAAATATATATACTACTCCTGATCTGTGAAGAAGTGATTTAATACCAGAATGGAGATGAGAGAGAGTCTGGGTGGCTCAGTGGGTTAAGCATCTAACTTCAGTTCAGGTCATGACCCCAGGGTCCTGGGATCGAGCCCCATGTCTGACTCTCCCCCAACCCATGTGCACACGTGCAATAAAATAAAAGGAGATGATGAACTGAGACATCACACAAAACCCTAAGCACCTAAAATCCTGGTCCCTGGGGTACCTGGGTGGCTCAGTGGGTTAAAGCCTCTGCCTTCAGCCCAGGTCATGATCTCAAGGTCCTGGAATCAAGCCCCGCATTGGGCTCTCTGCTCAGTAGGGAGCCTGCTTCCCCCCCTCTCTCTGCCTGCCTCTCTGCCTCCTTGTGATCTCTGTCAAATAAATAAAATAAAATCTTTTAAAAAATCAAATCAAATCAAATCCTGGTCCCCTGCTAGCTGTGGAGACAAGCACCCGTCTGGAGTGCTCAGCCACACGTGTCACAGCCACAGTCCACCGACAGAACCGCTGCTCTAGCTCTCACCAACGCTTCCCAGCAGGTGCAGCCCCATACTCCTCGTGAGGAAACAGATACACAACCACACAACCCTCATGCCAAACAGGCAGGCAGGGGAGCCCTGGAGGAGGTGGGGAGGGTAAGGAGGGGAAACAGGAGAGACTCTGCAGGGGTGAGCCCTCCTGAGAAAGCAGGGTCCATGGAAGCTGCTGCCCTTAGTACGGCGGTCAAAGGAGAAAGCACGTGCATGGGTCACGCTCAAGCGGCTGGCAGGGGCCAGGCAGGGGACGGGACCGTCCCCCAGGACAGATCACGGAGGAAAGCTGGAACGGGCTCCATGTTCCTTACAAAAGGGGCTTTCACTTCCAAGAAGGGTCAGCACAGCCTAGCTCTGAACCCAGCCTTGGACACCACCTGAATGTTCGGAACTGGGAGCTGGGCAAAGCAGATGCCCGGTTCCGGGACCTCTGGCCTTGAACACTGCTGAAGGGCTCAAAAGGGCAAGATGTTCCTCTCCTGCCTGATGACTCAATAAAGTTCTATCTCCCGGGCCCAGCAGCTGCCCGCCTGCCAGGCAAGGGGGGCCTTATTAATGAAGGTGTGCGGTCTGAATGACACCTGATAGCACTTCTGTGTCCCCAGGCACACAGCAGCCCAGGTCCTAGACTTAAAGGGCAGGAACTGAAAGCCGGACAAACTGAGCACTGGAGCCCCGAGCACAGCCACAGAATCCAGGTCTGCACATTCGGTGCCGGCAGCCTGCAGAAACCTAACACCTGCCTCCACCCGCCTCCGGGGGCCCCGGGAAATTAACACTCACCCAGGTATCGGTCATAATTAAACTGAACAAAAAGACAGCTGCTCTACCTTTCTTTTTTAATCATCAACATGCAGCCCTGGGGATTACTAGCTTTGGGGGGATTTAGGGAGGATTACTCTTTCATTAGTGTCTGGGGTCAGTTCCAATACGATGACACCACAGCCTGTTAAGATACCCTCTGAGGCCACAGTCCATCCGTTCCTATGTCTCAAAGGCTGGATCTCACAAAGCCGCTGGTAACACACCATTTCTCAGGTCCCCCATCAGCTGCACTTTTTCATCACAACAGTCCCCCAAAATGAATTCTGCTCTGAGTTTCTAGGGGTCTATGAGAATGTTGTTCCAAATCCCCACTTCAGTCTCTGACGATGGTAAGAAGGAACAGTACAGGGACCGGAACAGGAGTGTCCTCCGTGTGGACACAGCTGACAGATCTTTCCCTCCCTACACAGCTACCCGCCACAGATCCAGCACCTCTCCGGCAGCTAAATCGGGGACACCGACACACAGACGGCCGAGTGAAGGCTGGGCACGCCAGACACAGGGAAGTGGAAAGACTGATGCCCAGCCAAAGGTGTCAGAAGATATTCTCAACGTTGTGCGGCAGATAAACAGAATGTGTCCGGCTCAGTCTGCCGGCCTGCTCTGACCTCCTTTCCCTGTTTATGCTTCCACTTCTCCAGCGGTACTTCTCAAGGCTCTCCTCCAGGCGCTGTGCAAGGGGCCGGGGGTAGAGCCGCTGGCAGGAACAGATACGGCCCGCACCCTCGTGGAACAGTGTCGGCTAAGGACAGGGGCACCAGTCAGGGAGGTGAGAGAGAGCCTCCCAGAGGAAGTGAGGCCTACAAAATCTGAAGGACAGGTAGGCAGGAACTGGGCGAAACGGAGAGACACAGGGAGATGAAATCGCATACGCCAGGCCCACCAGGCCAGACAGCGTGACAGGGAAGAGACTAAGGAAGGAAGGTGGCCAGGGAGGGAGGGGCGGGACCAGATGAGACCATCCAGTCTGCTGGGTCAGAGTCGGAGACACTGCCTCATCCTAAAAGTGCTGCACTTCAAAAAGCCCAGTCGCGTCACAATGCAGGGACTGGACTGCACGAGGGGACAAATCAGGGGCATTTTCTATCTCCAACGAGTGAGCGGTGACGTGGACGTCCCCGCACAATCTCTGAGTCACAAGGCCACGTCATTGCCGCACTGAACGGCAGTAACTTGAATCTAAAATGAGTCTAAATCGGCCTCCTTTGGTTCTCGGGGAGCAGCTCCAGTTCTCAGATTAAGAATCTGGGGTGCCAGCCTGTGTCTGCTTTCTTCCAGGGCTCCGGTCCTCTCCAGGCCCGGCGCCCCTCCCAGCCTGCCAGCCAGCTGCGTTCCTGCCGCCAAGACTGCAAACGCTTCTCTCCCGAACCTGTTCGCAAACCCTGGGGATCTGCCAACGACTTGCGGCTCTGTGCAGACTTCTCGGGGTGAGTCAACGCAAGTATTCCCGGGATCTGGGTTCACAACTGCCGCCGAAGGCTGTTCTGCTCGGCGGACAATGCCTTCCCACCGCACCCACAGGAAGGTCCAAAGACCGTGCCAAGCTGCCGCCTGTGCACACTGAGCCGCTTTTCACTGGGCACTTCTCCAACTGCCGTTTTTTTGGTTTTTTAAAAGATTTTATTTATTTATTTGAGAGAGAAGGAGTGAGAGAGAGCATGAGAGAGGAGAAGGTCAGAGGGAGAAGCCGACTCCCCAAGGAGCTGGGAGCCCGATGCGGGACTCGATCCTGGAAGTCCGGGGTCATGACCTGAGCTGAAGGCAGTCAGTCGCTCAACCAACTGAGCCACCCAGGCGCCCCAACCGCCGCTTTTCTGCCCAAAAGAATTGTTTTGGTTTTCCTGCACTTTCATATCAGCTGCAGAATTTTTACTTTCGGGTGAACTTTGCACAGTCTATAAATTTCCCAATTTCACCTCGTACTTCCTCTTGAGCAACGTCTATGAAAATACTGACAGTGTCCATTTCAGCTTTGGTTGTCAGGGGACCCCACTACTTGACATGCTCCCTCCTTTCTTATTTAATCCACTCAACTCGTAACAAGTCACCAGCACAGTGTCTGGTCCCGCCCCTCCTCCCGGCCCACCTTCCTTCGCTGGTCTCATCCCTGCCACACTCTCTGGCCCGGTGGGCCTTGCGTATCCGGTTTCATTTTCCTGCATCTCTCCTTTTTGCCCAGTTCCCTCCTACCTGCCCTTCAGATTCCAGAGGAAGCCTCGCTTCTCCTCCCTGACTGGTGCCCCTGGTCCAAAAACATTTCTTTTTTTTTTTTTTTTTTTTTTTAAGATTTTATTTATTTATTTATTTATTTGACAGAGAGAGATCACAAATAGGCAGAGAGACAGACAGAGAGAGAGAGAGATGAGGAGAAGCAGGCTCCCTGCTGAGCAGAGAGCCCGATGCGGGACTCGATCCCAGGCCCCCGGGATCATGACCCGAGCCGAAGGCAGAGGCCTAACCCACTGAGCCACCCAGGCGCCCCCCAAAAACATTTCTATATACAAACTTGCTAGTGATTTTTTTTATATATATTGTCTCTTGGTTGACTGATTGTGTTATCTACCTTAAATCAAGCTCTCTGACTTTCTACATAGAAGCTAACATTTCCTCCTTCCTCATGAGTTAGCGGAAGGATGAACCTGACTCTAGAAAACAGAAGCGAGTTCTAGCCCACAGTTCAGAAGAAAGCTGAGGGATGCCTGGGAGGCTCGGAGGGTTAAGCGTCTGCTCAGGTCATGATCTCAAGGTCCTGGGATCGAGCCCCACATCGGGCTCCCTGCTCTGTGGGAAGCTGCCTTCTCCCTCTCCCTCGACCCACCGCCCCCCTGCTTGTGCTGTCCCTCTCTTTCTTTCTCTCTCTCTACCCCTCTCTCTGTGTCAAATAAAGAAATAAAATCTTAAAAAAAAAAAGTTGAAAGATTTTTGGGAGTTGGGGGGATGGGCAAAATGGGTAGAGATTAAGAGGTACAAACTTCTAGTTCTAGAACAAGTAAGTCACAGGGATGAAGAGTATAGCACATGCAACACAGTCCACATGTCATAATAACTGTATGGTGAAAAATGGTAACTCTCTTTACCACGTAAACATTTCCTAATGTATGTAAATGTCAAATCTATTCTATGCCTGAAAGTAACATTGTGTCAGCTACACTTGAACTGAAATTAATTAATTAATTTATTTAAATAAAGTTTTTAAAAAGATACTTTGCCGGGGGGGGGGGGTGGGGGCGGGGGTGGTGGTGCACCTGGGTGGTTAAGCATCTGACTCTTGATCTCAGCTCAGGTCATGGTCTCAGGGTCATGAGATTAAGCCTCTCGTGGGCTTCCGCTCAGCAGGGAATCTGCTCACCTCTCTCCCTCTGACCATCCCCCTGCTTGTGCTCTCTAATAAATGAATCTTTATTTATTTAATAAATAAAAGGAGGAGGGACATGGAGAGAGAGTCTAAGACTTCACACTGAGTATGGAGCTCAATATGGGACTTGATCTCACCACCCTGAGATCGGGACCTGAGCCAAAACCAAGAGTCTGGTGCTTAACGGACTGCATCACCCAGATGCCCCAAAATAGAGACTTTCAATTACCCACTACATATCTATATCTAAATCTAATGAGAAATGTCTTTTATAATGAAAAAAATACATGCAGATAAATAAGGAACCAAACGAACAGGTTTTTTTATGTACAACTGAAGCATTTTACCTAAATTAAATGCAATGTTATCTTCTAAAACTAAATTCTGAAGCACAAAAATTCTAAGGCAGCCTAGCAAACTACTCCGGTTATGAGGAAAGTAGGAAGAATGAAATCAAATTTCACCCTGCATGCACAAACATATTCACAATACTTGACTATTTTTTTGTTTTCTTTTGCATCTGCTTTGATAGAACTTGAAAAAGATAGCATATAAAGGAAAAAATATAAGAGCTGAGCAAAAAAATTACACACACACACACACACAAAACAGCCAGGAAGAGAACCAAAATGGTCATTACGCTTATTAGTCAACTAGTCAAAAGCGTAAGAATTATAAAGAAACATAAAAGTCCATTTGAGGCAATGACAGAATCTCAAAAGTTAAGAGGACAGTATTTTTGTTTCCATTAATGGCAAACTAAAAATCCGGAACAAGTCCTCATGCTGAGGACAAATATGTAATCTGAACAAAATATAATCATCTCCTTGAAGTCATCAGAGCACCAACAAGATGGCAAAGAACTACAAGGTCAGGACACAGAGGAAGATAGAGGCTAGGGAAGTGATCTGGGTGTTTGCAGTGCTTTTCCTGAGAAGATTTTTGTGATTCAAAAGCGGAGGCTAACAATCTCACAAGCATTTTGAAGGCCTTCTCAGTCTGGGGGGCAGGGAGCTTAGGGTGCAAAGAGGTCAAACAACAGATCTCTGGGTCGGCCCTTGAAGAGCCATGCCCCGGGTATAAATTGTCGCTGGAAGATTCCAGGCTTCAAATTATTTCAACTAAGCATTCTGCAAATGCAACACCAATGCCTATAATAAAAAGAGGCAAATAAGGTAAAAGACAGTAGGAAGGAACACCAGAAAAACCAAAGGACACTAGAAACAGAACTATAAGGCTTCAGATAATAGATTTGACCCATACATGCTGACCACTATCAGGGAGGTAAAAAAATTGTAGGGATTTTTCCACAGGAAACTGAAAACTATTCTTAAAAGAACTAAATGGAAAGTCTAGAACTAAAAATACAACTGAAAATAAGAACTCAGTATGGATAGGTTCAATAAGCTACTGGTCATAGCTGCAGACCACATCTACTAGAAGAGCCCGGGTACTGGCAACGAGGTGTGAGGAAACAGAAGAACTAAAGCACACAGAGAAGAGAGAGGGACAGACCATGTCAGAGTCCCGGAAGGAGAAGAGAAACAATGAAGCTGTAGCTGAAGGCATAAAGGCTAAGACCTCTCCAAAACTAATGAAAGACATTGAGCTAAAGGTTCAAGAAGCCCATCTTAAGACCCTAAGACGACACTGGCACCCCAGTACATCACAGTGAAATACTGAATACTAAGCACAGAGATGGAAAAAGGCAGACTGCCTTCAAAGACACCACCAATTTTCATAAAACAGACTTCTTAACAGAAATGATGAAAGTAAAAGGACAACAGACCACTGAGAATGATTCTGGAAAGCTGGCACACTAGGAAGAACCAGAAAGCTGTCTTCCCACTTAGATAACAATCGTACTGGCAGAATCCAATTTAACTATTTTGGAATCCTGGAATCTGTTAAAGGCTTGCACCTTCCAAGGAAGGCTTGCACAGTAAACTGCAGTTTATTTCAGTGAATTTCAGCTCTCAGCACAGACCATCACCCATCTCCCACCCCTAGGCTCCTGACAGGCAGCCATGCACAGGTTCCTGGGGCAGCTACACACAGCTTGTGAAAGCGAATGTAGAAAGGACCCTGACCTCTAAATATTGGAGATCTGTGCTCTGGTGGCTTATTGCTGCTTCCTCACAGAAGTGCACACAGAGAAGTAAGCAGCCACTGCTGCTGCACACCCCCACTTACTGAAGCCCCACCCCCTCCACCTAAAGTCATTTCCAGGAGATTTAGAGGGCCAGTACCCTCTCCCCACCCACCTTCATTCTTTTTTTTTCCCCTTTGGGACCTGTACGTTAATAACTAAGACAAGCAAAAACAAGACATATACTGGGAAAAATAGGAAGTTCATGTCCAAGAAAAGGCTCAGAAACAACTACACCTCAGGCCTCTCCTTGGCGCAGACAGCCTACAACAATCAAAACAAAACAAAAAGCAAGAGATGCCTGGGTGGTACCAGCTGAGCATTCAGGTCTTGATCTCAGGGTTGTGGGTTTGAGCCCCTTTGGGTTCTATGCTGGACGTGGAGCCTGCTTACAAACAAACAGACAACAACAACAAAAACAGCAAGCCCTGAATAAGAGAGAAAACCTGATTCCCAGAGTTATCACATTATTATATTCAAATGTCCAGTGTTCCACCAAAAAAATAAATTAATAAATAAATAAAAATAATAAATCTCAAAGTCATACAAAGAACGTAAAGTATGGCATGCTCAAAGGGAAGAATTCAAAAGCATCTGTCCCTGAAAAAAACTTAATGACAAGTAGATTAGACAAAGACTTTAAAACAACTGTCCTAAAGAGTCTTGAACAATCAGGGCACCTCAGTGGCTCAGTGGGTTAAACATCTGCTTTCGGCTCAGGTCATGATCTCAGGGTCCTGGGATCAAGCCCCGGGTCGGGCTCTCTGCTCAGCAGGGAGCCTGCTCCCCCCTCCCCGACCCTGCCTGCTGCTCTGCCTATTTGTGATCTCTCTCTCTGTGTCAAATAAATAAATTGAATCTTAAAAAAGAAAAGTCTTAAAGAATCAAAAGAAGATGTGGAGAAAGTCAAGAAAATGTGTGAACAAAATGGAAATATCAATAAAAAGATAGAAAGCCAAAAAAAAAAAAAAAAAAAAAAAAGGAGAAATCCTGGCACTGGAAAGTACAATATGGAAGTGAAAAATTCACTGAAGAGATTCAAAGGCAGATTTGAGTAGGCAAAAGGAAGAATTAGTAAACTTGAAGGTAGAACCACAGAAATTATCAAGACTGGGAAACAGAAAAGATTGAAGAAGAGTGAAGAGAGCCTAAGGGGCCACTTGGATACCAACAATTTGACTAACATATGTACTGTGCATGTCCCGAGAAAGGGGCGGAAAGAATATCTGAAGTAATGATTGAAAACTTCCCCAATCTGATGAGCAGATATGAATAGGAACATCCAAGAAGCTCAATAAACTCCAAGATAAATGACCCATACCAAGACACATTATAATCAGACTTTCAAAGGACAAAGAAGTGAATCTTGAAAGCAGCAAGAGAAAAGTGAATCATCCCATACAAGGGAACCTCAGGAAAAGTATCTGCAGATTTCTCAACAGAAACTTTGGAGGCTAGAAGACAGGAAGCCAATATATTCAAAGTGCTAAAAGAAAAAAACTGTCAACTACTAAGAATTCTATAGCCAACAAAACTGCCCTTCGAAAGGGAGAGAGAAATCAAGACATTCACAGAAAAACAACAGCTGAGGGGTTCATGACCACTAGTCCTGCCTAGCAAGAATGCCCATGGGAGCTCTGCGAGGGGAAGCAAAAGCCCACTATCCAATACCTTGAAACTGCATGGAGAAATGACACTTGACATATGAAAACCCAGGAGCAATTATGAAAGCGAATTTTGTTGTAAGAATGGTGTGTAACTGTATTCTTGTTTTCTACATTACTTTAGAGACCAATAAACTCCAACACATTTAAAGTAAAAAAAGGATTTCCATAAAAACTAGGATTACTGTAACTTTGGTTTGTAACTCCAAATCCTATTCTCTACTTAATTCAGGAGACTAATGCATTTAAAAGAATTTTTGTTTATGTTTGGGGGCACACAATGTATACAGAGGTGTGATGTTGTGACATCAATAACCAGAAGAGGTGGGTACCCAGCTGTAAAAGAGTAGTTTTAGGGTCTTATTGAAATTAAGCTGCTATACATTCAAATTACAGTGTGACAACTTTAGGATGCTAAATATAATCCCCATGGTAACCACAAAGAAATCACTACAGAATACACACAAAAGGAAATTAAAAAGGAATTTAAACATTTCATTACCAAAAAAATCAGTGAAACACAAAAGAAGATAGGAATGCAAGAAATCAAGGGCAAGAAAAGCTACGGGATCTATAGGAAAGAAGTAACGCAGTAGCAGAACTCTCTCTGATCAGAAATGACTTTTCATGCACGTGAACTGACCAAAGGAAAGAGACTGGCAATATGGACAAAAAACACATGACCCAACTCTATGTTGCCTACAAGACACTCATTTAAGATCCAGACACACCAACAGGTTGCAAATGAATGGATGGAAAAAGATGCTCCAAGCAAACAGTAACCAAAAACGAGTGGGAGTAGCTATTCTCATAACAGGAAAATAGACTATAAGTCAAAAAATTTTATAAGAGGTGAAAAGAAAACTATAAATAAAAGGTTCCATATGGCAAGAATATTTAACAATTATAAACATTTACACACCCAAAGACAGACCATCAAAACACATGACACAAAAACTGACAGAACTGATGAGAGTTCTACAATAATTGTTGGAGATACCAACGGCCCACTTGGAATAATGGCTGGAACAATCAAACAGAAATTAGGAAAACAAGGACATAAAGAACATAGAACAACTCAATCTAACAGACAAATACAGAACAGTCTACCCAAAACAACAGCATAAACGTTCTTTTCAAGTATACATGGGACATTTTCCAGGACAGAAGACGTTAGGCCACGGATTAAGTCTCAATAGATTTTAAGACGCAGATAACATACAAAGTATCTTCTCTCACCACAATGGAATGAAACTAGAAATCAAAACATAAAGAAAAATGGAGGCACCTGGGTGTCTCAGTAGTCAAGTGTCTGTCTTCGGCTCAGGTCATGATCCTGGAGCCCCAGGACTGAGCCCCGCATCGGGCTCCCTGCTCTGCATGGACTCTGCTCCTCCCTCTGTCACTCACCCTGCTTGGGTTCTCTCTCTCCTCTCACTCTCTCTCTCTCTTGCAAATAAAATCTTTAAAAACAAAAAAACAAAAGGAAGGAAAACTCACAAAATTGTGAAAAAGAAACAACACAGCTTTAAACAGCCAATGGATCAAAGAATAAATCCTGAAGGAAATTAGAAAATACTTAGAGATGAATGAAAACAAAACACAATATACCAAAATTCATGGGATGCAGCAAAAGCAGTGCTAAGGGGGAAATTTATAGCTATAAATGTTCACATTAAAAAACAAGATCTCAGGGGCGCCTGGGTGGCTCAGTGAGTTAAGTCTCTGCCTTTAGCTCAGGTCATGATCTCAGGGTCCTGGGATCAGGTCCCACATCAAGCTCCCTGGTCGCAGGGAGCCTGCTTCACCCTCTCTCTCTGCCTGCCTCTCTGCCTACTTGTGATCTCTGTCAAATAAATAAAAAGTTAAGAACAACAACAAAAACACAAGATCTCCAGACGCCTGGGTGGCTCAGTCAGTTAAGCCACTGCCTAGGGCTCAGGTCATGATCCCAGGGTCCTGGGATTAAGTCCCGAGTTGGGTTCCTTGCTCTGCTGAGAACCTGCTTCTCTCTCCGCCTGTGCCCGTCGCTCTGCCTGCTTGTGTGCACTCTCTCTCTCTGTGGCAAATAAATATTAAAAAACAAGATCTCAAATCAACAACCTAACTTTACATCTTAAAGAACCAGGAGAAAAACAACCTAAACCTCAAGCTAGGAAAAGGAAGGAAATAAACAGAACGGAGATAAATAAATTAAAAGAAAAAAAATCAATAAAACAAAAAGTTGGTTCTTTGGAATGATCAAAAAAAAACCTGACAAACATTTCACCAGCTGAAATAAGAAAAAAGACATAAGATCTAAATTACTATGAGCAGAAATCAAAATGGGAGGCATTACTATCAGTGCCACAGAACTAAAAAGGATTCTGAGCATGCTATGCAGTGACATACCAAAAAACGGATGATCTAGTTGAAGTAGACAAATTCCTAAAAACACAAAATGTCCTAAAGCTAAATCATGAAGAAATGAAAACGAAGAGTAGGCCCACGACTAGTACGACAAAAGCACACTCACAAACCTCCTGCCACGGGGGCCTGGCTGGCTCCACCTCTCCTCGGCGGCTCCCATCTCAGGGCCGGGATCGAGCCCTGCCTCGTGAGGCTCCCAACTCAGCCGGGCGCCCGCTTCTCTCCTTCACCCTCTTCCTCTGCCCCTTCTCTCGCTCTTCCGCGCTCTCAAATCTTTAAAGAAAGCAAAAACCTCTTGCCGAAGCAAGTCCTGGGCCTGGTGACATCACTGGTGGGTTGTGTTGTTAGGGTCTGTGATCAAAGGAACGAGACGGATACAAAGCGAAGGTCAAGCAAAACTTTATTTCACGCCAAGCATCAAGAATCAAACTGACCGGTCAGAGCGATCTCTTAAAAGGCAATGACGATGATCACAACAAGGTCACTTCCAAGAAGGCCGCTCTGGACGAGGCTGCTCTAGATGAGGCTGCTCCATGATCGGAGCCGCTCCCAAGAGGCCACCAAGACGAGGCTGCTGCTCGATGAGGTTGCTCCCCGGACAAGGCCGCTCCCAAGAAGAGGCCATTCTAGACAAGACCGCTTCCCGGAGGAGGCTGCTCCCCACGATGAAGAGGCAATGATGACAGCGACGAATGACAAGGAGGACAACCCGGACGACACAGACTCTGCTCCCCATGATGCCACTCTGGCAAGGCTGCCACCCAGAGGAAGCCACCGCTGTGGACAAAGCTGCTCGTGGCTCGGGGTGGCGAGGCACTTTGCGGCGACGCTGCTGGCGGCTAGGGGCCGTTGGCATCTCAGGGCCGCTGGCGTCCAGGGGCTGCAGGCGTCGGGACCGCTGGTATCTAGGGGCTGCAAGTGTTGGGGCGGCTGACCACTGGACCGCTGGTGTCTCGGGACTGCTGTCAGCACAACTGCTGGAGGCTGCAGCTTGGGGCTGCTGAAGGTGGGGGCGCTGACAGCTCAGGGCCGCTGGAAGCTGCAGGCGGCTGAAGGTTGCAGGTGGCTCGGGGCCGCCGGAGGCAGGACGGCTGCCGGCGGTTATAGCTCTTACAAGAGCTGTTACAACGCCACTCCCAGACTCTTCCGCTTCCACCAACTCCTCCTTCTGCTCTCTCCACAGCTCTCCTGCTCTCCTGCGAGCCTCGCACAGCGACCTTTATGCGGTTGGTTGAGCCCCGCCCCTACACAGGCGGCCAATCGGATCCCTATTCGCTCTAGTGGATATACACGCGCCGCACGGATTGGACATCTCCACCCGCCTGCCCCGCCCCTACATCCGGGGTCCACAAGCACGTTCCTTTGGGAGGGGCGGGCCCTCACAGTGTGGGACTGTTAAGGAATGAATTCTGGGAAATTCTCCCAAAACCCTGGAGAGAGGGGAAGGCTTCCGCACTTGTCCCGTCGGGCCAGAGACCGCACCAGAGCTGCCGACCGAGCTCCGTCGCGAACGTCAGGGCGGGAACCCCCGAAGGTGCGAACGACCCGGATTCGGCAGCGCACGAACGGACTGGGCGTGATGATTCGGATTGTTCAGGCCGGTTTGGCGAGGAAAGCCCCGTGAACACCGCTCACGGCAGGACGGAAACACGCAACCGTCACAGCTGACGCAGAAACGGCGCCTGACGAGGCTCGACGCCCCGTCGGGACGAAAACACCCGAGAACCACGGCTCCCGGCGCAGACGGCGGGGGAGACCGCGGCGGGGCACGTCACGCTGACGTCATTACTCGTGCGCGGGCCTCGGCGAGCAGCGGCGGAGGGAGGAGCGGCCCCGCCGAGCAGGGAGCCTGACGCGGGGCTCGACCCCGGACCCTGCGACCCTACCTGAGCCGCAGGCAGCCGCCTGACGAGGGGCCGCGCAGAAGCCCCGCCATGGCCGGATCCACGGCACCGAGCGGGAGACTGCGGGGGTGTCCGTGGAGGGTGGCCCAACAGCAAGCAGGGGACACGGACCCCAGGGACTCCGCTCCGTCCCGGGAGCGACCGTCGCGCCGTCTGCGACTACACGGATGGCCCCGGGGACGCGGCGCTAAGCGGGGCACGTGGCAGACGAACGGGGCCGTCGCACGTCCCCGTGGGTCGACGACACGGGGTCCCGGGGGCGCGGGCGCCAGAGGCGGGCGCGGGGGGCGGCAGGAGCAGCCCCGGAGCGCGGGCGGCGAGCGCTGCGGGGCGCGTGGAAAGGCGCTGAGAAGAAACCGCGGAGGTCCCGTCCAAGGAAATGAGGATTTTTACCTTCCGTGTCCTGACGCCTGCGAGAGGCCGGAGGTCGACGGCACTGGCCGCGGCGGCCACTCCGCGGCGTGTGGCGGTGAAGCCCCGACGGCGCGCGCTGCCTCAGGCCGCGTGTGAGGAAATCCCCGCAGAGCTCGCGGCCGCTGGGCCGCAGGCGGCGGCGGCGCCCGGCGCGGGGACGAGCGACGCGCTACTTCGTGACCCAGGCGGCGACACCGACCCGTTGAGATAATTCACTGAGCCGCACATTTCCGTGTTGCATATTTTATGTTTAAAATGGAATTGTTACAGCGAGCCGAATGGAAGAGACCGTGAAGTACACACCGCGATGCGCGGCCTCTCAGACTGACAGGACGGACCACCTCGGTTCGGTTAGAACCTGAACGGCACCTCGACCGACGTGGCATTTCTAGAACGTTCCACCAACTGCTGAACACATTCCTCTCAAGCATACCTGCGACATCCAGCAAGACCGAAGGCAGGCGGGGCATAAAACAGGTCCCGGTAAGTGTTAAAGGGTTAAAATCCCTGAGGATGCGCCCTCCGGGGCGTCTGGGCGGCTCGGCCGCTCCGTCTGCCTGCGCTCCGCTCGGTCCGACCGCAGGGTCCTGGGACTGAGCCCAGAGCGGGCGCTCCCTGCCCAGCGGGGAGCCTGCGTCTCCTTCTCCCTCGGCCCCTCCCCCGCACCTCGTGCTCTTTCCCTCCCGAATGAATATGTTCTCTGACTACACCAGAACTGTACTGTGAGGGCCTGCCGCTCCCGAGGAACGTGCTTGTGGAGCCCGGATGTAGGGGCGGGGCAGGCTGGGTAGAGATGTCCAATCGGTGGGGCGCACCTATAGCCACTAGAGTGAATAGAGATCCGATTGGTCACCTGGGTAGGGGCGGGGTTCAACCAACCACATAAAGGTCGCTGTGCGAGGCTCGCAGTTGAGCTGTGGCGGGAGCAGAAGAAAGAGTCCAGGAGAACGGAAGAGCCCGCCGACTGGAGGAGCTGGAACAGCTCTTGTAAGAGCTATAACCGCTGCCGGCAGTCTCCAGCCTCCGGCGGCCCCGAGCCTCCTGTAGCTTTGAGCCGCCTATGGTTCTGCCTCAGGCAGCCCTGGGCTGCCATCTGCAACCTCCGGCCGCCTGCGGCCCTGAGCGGCCGCCTGCAGCTTCAAGCAGCCTGTGGTTCCACCTCTGGCGGCCTCGAGGCGCTCTCTGCAGCCGCCAGCCGCCAGCGGCCCCGAGCTGCCTGCGGCCCCAAGCCGCCCACAGCCTCCAGCTGCCTGCAGTACCACCTGTACCGCCTCTAGCAGTCCCGAGACCTAAGCGGTCCAGCTGTCTGCACCTGCAGCCCTGAGAAGTCAGCGGTCCTAAGACCAGTGGTCCAGCTGTCAGCAGTCCCAATGCCTGCAGCCTCGAGACACCAGTGGTCCCGAGATGCCAGCAGCCCTGAGATGCCAACGGCCCCCTACCCGCCAGCAGCCTTGCCACAAAATGCCTCACCACCCCGAGCAGCCTTGTCTGCAGCGGTGGCCTCTTCTGGGTGGCAGCCTTGTCAGAGTGGTGTCATGGGGAGCAGAGTCTGTGTCATTGGGGTTGTCCTCGTCATCGTCGCTGTCATCATTGCCTCTTCATCGTCGGGAGGGTGGGGGGTGGGGAAAGGCAGGGGAGGAGGGGCACAAAAGGGGAGGAGCTGGTGAGGACAAAGAGGGGAGGGCAGAGGAGGGAAGGCTGGGTGGTGAGCAGGGACTGAGGAGGTGGTCCAGAGGGGGGCGGCAGTAAACAGTAAAAAGGAAAAAATGAAAATACTTTGAACTTTTTTTTTTTAAAGATTTTATTTATTTAACAGCGAGAAATCACAAGTAGATGGAGAGGCAGGCCCCCTGCTGAGCAAAGAGCCGGATGTGGGACTCGATCCCAGGACCCTGAGACCATGACCCGAGCCGAAGGCAGCGGCTTAACCCACTGAGCCACCCAGGCACCCCTACTTCGAACTTTATTACAATGAAAATACAACATACCAAAATTTGTGAGATGCAACTAAAGCCATGCTCAGAAGGACATTTATCATGTTAAATTATATAGAAAAAATATCTAAAACCAATTACTTAAGCCTTTACCTTTATTATAAAGTATAACACATCATAAAAGTGCACATATGAAAAAAACATAGGGTAATGATTTATCAGAGTGAACACACTGCAAATAACACTCGGCCAAGAAATGGGACAGGAGCACCTGGGTGGCTCAGTCCGTTGAGCATCTGACCCTTGATCTGGCCTCTGATCACGATCTCAGGGTCCTGGGATCAAGCCCCATGTCAGGCTCTGCACTGGACATGGAACCTGCTGGAGATTTCTCTCTCTCTCCCTCTGTCCCTCACCAGCCCCTTGAGCTCTCAAAAAACAAAAGAAAAAGGACAACCAGCACCCAGAATCCCCCTCCACACTGCATCCCTTCCCAATCACTAACCTCTCCATACCTCAAAAAGTCATCACGATCTGAACTTTACACAAATAATGTCCTACTTTTCATTGTAATTTTACCACCTGAGAACGCACCTTTAGAGGTGGGCTTCACCTGTTTTCTTAACTTCTAAGTTAGGAATATCAACTTATATATACTAATATCACATATTAATATATTACATAAAATAACATAGTATATATTTCACACGCTTGTTGGCTGTTCACATATTTGTGTTAAAGGACCATTCAAATCTTTTCAGCCAGTTTGTCTCTGAAATGATCATGAAACCATAAACTCCAAACCAGACTGACCGAGATAAAGCAAAGTACCAGCATCATCAGAGAAAGAGTGGTCATAACTCTGAATTTTGGAACATTAAAAGAATATGGAAATAGTACGAACTTCACACTAACTGACAACCCAGTTTATGCAGTGTAAGCCAGGCAGGTGAGGCAGGTGTGCAGGAATTCTCCAAAATAAAAACATCTTCCACTTCTTACCTTCAAAAATCTTTAAGACTTAGATTCTATTACTCCCATGCCCTTGGAAAGAGAGGATTACGTAACAATTTAGCTCAAAAACCACCTCAAGTGCTTGCAATGCTACATGCTACGCATACAAGGACGTGTTCTTTTCTTGTAGCCAGACAATCTTCATTTGGTTTAGTGACTCCTGGGGAAACAGACATAAACAAGACACGATACCAGATTTATTAAAGATCATAATCCTATCATTTATTAGAAAAGGAAACAAAAAGCAAAACAAGAAAAATTAAGTTTTATGATGTCCTGGTGGGGAAAAAAATCAGCTCTAATATGAGCAAAGTTCCTTTTCTTTGAAATACATCAGTGAAAAGAAAACATTTGTTGTACAAAACAATCTCAAGGTGGGAAAAGTAGGACATAAGAATATGTTTTTGTATATAAAAGATTCAGTTATGCAATAACCAGAATTCAAAATTAGTTAAGTATTACTATACGATTACAAAAATGGATTCATGTTTTAACAAAGCGTCTTAAAAGCTCCTCATATTAGAACAAGCACAATGTTCTGAAGGCATGTACATTCCCCACAGGATTTTGAACATCTTTACCCCCAACGAGAATTTACAAAAGTGGCAAAGGAACAGAGCTGAGAGGATGTGAAATCTTTCCTTCCTTGTTCACAGCGGCTACGTCAAGCGAAAGTACTGAAAAAGGCAAGACATACACTTCAGAGCAGGAAGGCCGCAAAGCTGGACGCAGACTGCGCTTCCCCGCACCCCCCATGAACGCAACACCTGCAGGTACTTGCGATCAAGCTCAGCAGCTGCACAACAAGGGCCGGAGAGCTTTGCTTGGACTCCGGCCTCCATTTGGTCAAAAAGGGGCCCCGCGAGGACTTGAGTCCAGCCAGCCCCGTGGTTATCAGGGAAAGTTTGTCTGTGGTGTACAGGGTTCTCCGCACTGTCTATGTGCAGTGACACTACCTTATTGGCCACACGGACCTGAGCATCGCCTGTGGATGACGATGCCGTGGGAGGACTTCTCGTCTCACACAGCACGTCTTGTCCCCGAGAGGACACGCACTGCCTACGGAGCTTAGTCTTCCCTGTTCTCAGCCTGTCCCATCCAGACACAAAGTTCTGTGCATTTCTAAGCCTATTACCAGCCTGCGGGCTCCTGCCAGGAAGAAGGAGTCTCCCGTGGTCAGTGTAGATGGGCACGGGCCGGGCTGCACTGCCGCCGCTCTCTGCCCAGGCTTCAGGGCCTCCTGCGCTACAGAAACCCAAGCCACCGACCACAGGGCTTAGGTGTACCACAGGCGCCTGTGCCTTTGGGGCAGAACTGAAACAGCCCAAAGAGGAGGTAAGCAGCCTGTCCTGGTGGACCAAACACACCGCACGACAGTTCTGTCTCTTCACTGGATGGAAACACTCAAGACCTCATAACTTCACAAAATGCATAAACTGTGAACTACGAGCTACTTTAAAGTCCCATGATTTAACCTCCCAACTAACTTTTTAAATAAGAATTTCCCAAAAAATCAAAAATTCTGAATCGAAATTCTTTTGTTAGTATCTTACCGAGAGTTTTGGATGTAAACCTGCATTTAACTTCGGTTGTAGTTCTACTGGCTTTTTAAAAACTGCTATCTGCAAAAAACCTACAGCAACCCTCAGAACATCCCCCAAAATCTTAAATTTTAAGATAGAAAAAACTACGCCAAAAATTGAGCAAACATGGATTTTTTCATTTATTTGCTGAAAAGGAGGGTCAAGGATGGGTTGTGAATTTTTCACGCGTCTGTGACCCTGCAGCTGAGTGTGGCCAGATGTCTGAGGGAGGAGCGGGCAGGCGGCCAGCATGGGCTGCCCCACAGACAAGGATGCACAGACACAGGCTGAGTTTCCTGACTCACCCCCGAGGGCCACAAGGCCACACTCGCCACTGCTGGAGCTGTCAAAAGCAGAAGCGCCCACACCCGTATCCCCGACCCCCTTCTTTCAAGGTATGCCCCACTTCTTAATCCTCTTTTCCAATGCAGGTTCCAAAAGCCATCTACTGAGATGCACCTCATGACTTTCTCTCCTCTCCCTGACCACACCAATCAGGGTGCGACGGAGGTGGCAGGCGGGGGACAGCCCCCCAAGGTCCCCATACTAGAATGAGGGAACACCGAGATCATCAACTCAGTGGAAATGCTGCATGCAGGATGGTGTCCCCCACCCCTTCCCAAGGGACCCGCAGCTGGGCCTGGGCAGCAGCGGCCAGTGGCACAGCTGCACACAGGATCTGGGAGCCAGAACTGCCCATGAGCCCAGTGGGCAGAAGGGGAATCCCGTAGGGAGCTGGGCGGCGGGGAGTCACACAGCAGGCTCTGAGGGCCGGAGCTGGCTGTCTGGGCCTGGGGAGCAGCGCAGTGCCCAGCACAGCCGCACAGAAGGAAGAAGGTGGGGGGCGCGGCTCACGGGCATGGAGGCACCGCCTCACCCCCGATGGGCACAAGGGCAGGAGTTGATTCCTTTCATTCCAGAGATGCAACAGCCTCTCCTTCCCCCAGCCGTGGCGAGGGGAGTTTGCAGGAAACAAAAACCACCAGCAGCAAGCCAGCCGCAGGGTCTGAACCCTGACCCCCAATTGCCCACGAGGGCGCCTGGTAACAGCTTTCAGAGACTTCCCGGGGATTTCTTCCTCCCACCCTGCAGCGGGCTAAAACAAGGAGGGGAACCAAAGGTCGAGGTGGCAGAGGGGAAATGAATGGAGTCTGGGAGAGCCTAAACGCCCGGAGCCCAGCAGGTGCTTTAACGCGAGAACCACCGCCCTCTACCGGTGGGATCTGGAGGGACCTGGAGTGACCAGGACCAGCAGCTGGCGAGTCACTGCTGATGGCAAAGGAGACCCCGCACGGCAGTCTGGTGTGCTGCACACAGACAGCTGGACGCAGAGCTGCTAGTAAGTTAACGGTCAGAGACATTCACTTGTCACCTTCAAAACTCATCGGCTGCCTCATCGGGACGAGGCAGTAATGCCTTCCTGTTAATGGGATGTCATCTACGCACACTGGGCTCAGCGCCTGGCACAGCGGGCATACAATAATGCAGCAGGAACTGTTTTCTCTGGGGTTTTTTAACGGGCAAGCCAGAGCCCAAGTAACCTATCCAACCAGACACCAGTCTGTGACGGGACCACAACACACACCCAGACCCGGGTGCCATCAGAGCCCACGGCCACTACCACTGCGCCACACAGCCCCGCTAGAGTCTCAAAAGGCACTTTGACCTCATGTCCCACAAATTCAAGTCCAAACACTGCAAAGGGCCAGAGGGATCAGCCTTCCAGTTACTCCAGGCCAACCGGAGCTCGCAGACACAGGCTGGCCTCACACATCTGCGCTCAAGGGAGGGAACGAAGGACACTCCTGACCTCCTTCGGGCCACTTCCTAGAGCACTTCCAAGATGTGAGTTAGCTCCTAGGGCACCTCCGGGGTGAGAGAACGCCACAAAAGCCAGACGGCAGCACGTATTTCCCCTCCTGGCTGAAGGCAGGTTAGGAGCCTCAGGATAAGCCAGGGCGCCCTCCACCGCCCCAAGAGGACCTGGCGAGACCGCCTCCTCACTCTGGTCCTGTCAGACCTGCTTACAGCTCCCCAGCTCAGAGGAAAAGTCTGGCCAGAGCAAGACCCTTAGGGGACCAGCTAGACCTGGGTAAAGAGCAGAAAGGCATCCCCGGAGAGGGCTTGCTGCAGTGGTCCCACACTGCCAGGAGCTCTGGCAATCAGGCCAGGGCACTCATGCTGGTCAGGCAGTGAGAAGCTGCTGGAAGGCACACTAACAAACCATGGAGAGCCTCCGGAACCCAGAAGAGCTTCCCAAAGGGGAAACCCGACAGGAGACAGGGCAGTGACGTAGACCATGGGCAGGAAAGGCACAGGCTTGGCTGATGGCAACAGGCAGAACCGTTAGAGGGGGCGCCTCCAGAGCCATCCCGGGAAACACGGGGGACTGAAGCTGGAGTGCCCAGGCTCTGGGCCCAGGTCTGCCACCAGCCATGGCTTTGGGGGAACCTGCTAACCTCCCAGACCCAATTTCCTCGACTGCCAGTGAGATAACCGTCACTGGCTCTCATGAGGATTGGACAGGGTTCTGGGCACAAAGCAGGTGTGTGCGGTGCAGGGGGGCTGCGAGGCGAGCCCCGGCCATCCATGGCATCCTGCCCCAGGGTCTACGGCCCCGACTACTCCAGCGCAAAAACAGGCCCTGGTGAACGGTCACGGGTAGGCACACGTCCTTCCCGCGGGGCCCCATGGTCGGGGGGGGGGGGGGGGCTTTGCCTTTCCAGCCCCTCTTTCCTGGCCCCATTCCAGGGGAGACGGAAAACAGAATCAGTTTAAAAGCAGCACATGTAAATCATGAGAAGAAAACCAGAGCAGAAAGCAGCGCGGTCTCTCACCTCCCGTCAGCCCTTGTGCAGAAGCCAATAGTGTCTGTTCCGTCTGCACTTTGTCCCCAGTCTAGTTCCTGGTCAGGAGAAAAGCTATGTGGCGTGGGGGTGGGGAAGAAAACCCCAAGAGCAGAGTGTGCACTGGATGTCAGAAGACACGCTCCATCGTCAGGTGTGCAATCAGAACCAAGCCAAAATTCAGATTTAAAACCAACTCACATCCCCCCAAAGCGCTTCTTTCCACGTTACTCTGTGGCCAGACTCTCCACGGGCTTGTGTGCAGCTGTCGCGGGGCAGACCCCAGAGCAGAAGCGCGTGCACGCTGGGTGAGGCGAGGAGGGTCTGCATACTGAGGGCAAGTCCGCAAAGTCCCCGTCGACCTCAAAGCTCTGTGCCTTCCAGCCGCACCCCTGCCAGCTCCGACGGGGCTGCCCGCCGTCCCCTGGAGAGCCCTGGCTCCGGAGCCGACCTGCAGCTGCTTCACGAGGCTTTTATTAGGAGATTTCGGTGAAACAGCTTCTAACAAGGGAACAGGTGCAGAAGGAAGTCCACCCCATAAGCTACAGACCCCACCTCCCACACCAGGCTCCAGACGTTTGGGTCTGGAAGACAACACTATCTCCAAAAGCAACCTTCAAACGTTCAGATCACAAGCAACACACTGATGCAGGAGAAAAGGCACGTGTCTGTAAGACAGAGGTTCAGGAGGTGTTTACAAAACTGTCCACCAGCTCCCGTCCATGGCGCCTCCCAGGGCCTGGCACAGCGGGCCGTGTGCTATGCCAGACAGACCGCAAAACACTTCTTCACAGCATCCCTAGGAGGAAAACACATGAACATCAGTGAGAGACCATCACCCCCCAGGCCCCTGTAAGTGGTCAAGACCCTCGTAATTCCTGGGTACCGAGAGGAGCACTCTACAGGGGAGAGGGCACCCTGACTGTGGGGTCAAGCTCCCTGGCATCCAACCGCAGGTTCAACATGAGCAGTACTGCCATGGGCAAGTGACCCATCTTGCTGAGTTCCAAATCCCACATCTGCAGGAATTAATAGTATCAAACAATGGACAGCTACTGACACGAGCCAAGGGAAAGGACTGGAAGAAAGCAGAGGCTATCGGAAACCAAGAAGGAAGAACTGTGCACTTAGAAGTTAACCAGAATTAGCAGATGCACTGAGAACATCAGACCCAGGTCGTTACTCAGGCCTTTCCTCATTCCTCGTCCTAAGCAAACAGCAGGAAGCTGCTAAGAGACAGCCTGCCGGAGTTCCCGCGTACAGGGCACTGTCTGCAGTGACCGGGTACTTACCAACCTGCTGGGTTAGGCCTGTCCCAGGGCTTACTCCCTAGAACGCACATACATGGAAAGGACAGAGTGGGTCCCCAATCCATCACCGTCCCGCTCAAGGAAGCACGGCCGACTCAGGCCCACGCGTGGCTGTGTGGCTTCCCGCCCCGCCCTGTCCTCTGCTCTCAGCCACACGGTGTCAAGGGTCCCGGGACAGTCACGGAGGGAGGGGGAGGTAAGCGAGTGCATCTGCGTGAGCAGGCACCGTGCTTTAACGGTAAGGTAATTCCAGCGCAGCGCTGGAGACACGCTCTACACTGTAGTCCCAGCAGAGGTGCTGCACAAGAAAGAGACGCGCAGTCAAGTAAGATCCCTCACGGCAGCGACCACCACGCATATCAGAGGACCTGGAAAGTTGCCGAACAAGGAACCCACCTAATTTTGCCTCACCCCTTCCCAAACATATGTGACCACAGAACCCTTTTCTGCCGTGTAACCACTCTGCCCGTGGAACATGGAGAAAGGTGTGAGCTCTATAAATGCCCGTCCAGGTCAAGTGCACAGGCCTGAAGGGCACTGAGCAGGCCCAGCTTCATGGTCAGAGGCACAGCAGTCTCCCTGCGCCCCGTACTTGGAAGGTTTCACCTCTGGTTTACGCTCTGTGGCTGCCATCTTGAAACTCTCGATCATTGTTTAACCAGGAGCCCACAGTTACGTCCTGCACAGGACCCTGAAAATGACAGACCTGGTCCTGGCATGATGATATATTCTGTGGGCAAACTGATAAGATCACGGGATGCTCAGGGATGAGCGGTTCTGGCTCCTTCCACATAAAAACCCAGCTGCCCAAGACAGTTCTACCCATACGCTTCTCAGACTAGCCCCCAGCGCCCCAGACTTGCTGGGTCAGCAGAGGATTTCCTAACTGTTACCCCCTGGAACGTACGCCCAAGCCACAGGGCTGCCTTTATGGTGAGGGGCCTGTGAACTTCCCATCGAGCACTGCCCAGCAGCTTCGAACCAGTCAGCAGCAGAGTCGGAACTCGGACACAAGCCTGCTTGTCCGCCTCCCAGCTCCCGTGCGGTCTCTTGTCTTCTCAATACAGCTCAAGATAAGCCTCCTTCTAACGAACAGGTACTGACAGACACGTACGGAAATTAAGCTGCCACATGATAGCAGGGTCAGGCAAAGATCACACGACAAAGATCATCACAGTTTTGAGAGGCTCCTCGATGCAAGTGCCAAACGAAGGAGGCGTGCCTCTGGGGAGGGCCGGGCCCGGCCCACGCTGCTTACACACGTCCTCTCGGGCCACAGGGGTCTAGTGAGCCGCCCAAAGCCACACTGCTAACTAGCAAACCCTGGTCCTCCGAGTCCTCCTGGCCCTGCTGACTTTCCCTTCATAAACGCATCTGGAACGTTCTCATCCGTGGGTATTACAAGAAAACAAGCGTGAGCCTGGCTCCCTCCACGTCTCCCTCAGAGATGCTAAAACGATCTTCACCTTTCCTCCACAAAGCTACGCACTCCAAGAGGTATTATGTGCACACAGGCCCTACGTTGTCTCAGGAGAACGTTCTGTCACCAGAACTGGGGTCCCGGGCCAAAGCCCGTCACCCTGCACTGCAGGGGAGGAGGTGGACAGGACTCTCAGCTTACGAATCTATAAAATGGATACATTTTACCTATTTGCCTGAAAGAATTTTAGTAAAGATAAAACACGAGTTCTCTGAAAGCACCCGAAACAAAGGGCCCTCTGCCCCAAGTGACGGAAGGCACAGCCCTAAGCGCAGTCTTACCTGGCATAGGGTATGTAGGAAAGGCTGTACCTGCGAAGAAAAGAAACAAGAGACAAAATTAATGCAGGGACTCTCTGGAAGGAACAGGCCTCAACTGTGAGGACGCCTGTCCCTAAGGGCCCAGACCCTCTCCGTCCTCAGCATGGGGCGTACACGCACACCTGTGCACACGTGCATGCACACATGAACACACGCCGTGCCCCAGGGACAGGTGGGGGGTCGTCGGTGGCCAGAGAAGGGTGACAGGCCCACGTGGAGCCGACCCCGTCACCTCGGCCTCACGGGGTCAGCAGGTCCCACACAGCGGGACGGCGCAGAGCCCTAGCCTGAAACAACGCCGGCTAACACCCGGCGCAGCTCCCCTCTAGGATTTCACAAACCCTCAACAGAACAAACTGCCACCTGACCAGGAGGGTCTCCTGCTCTGCTCCTGTCAATTTTAAAAGAAGAGAAAACAGAACAAAAAGAAAAAAAAACAGCACCAACTACACTACGGATAACAACGTAAGGAAGTGAGGATTCTTCAGGAACCCGGGCCCAGAGCTCTCGGGGATCCTAGCTGGCTCAGGCCCTTCACCCAGCGGAGGCCCAGGCAGGCGGGAGATCCCAACGCTCACAACCAGCCCTGAGGAAAACACAACACGGTTGTGCTGGCGCGTTACTGCCGTCTGCGTGAGCCTGTACAAACGGTGAACCTCTGGAGAGTGGCTCCAGGTTGTCTATAGGCGAAAAAAGGCACATACATGTGGGTACCAACCCCGTGCCCCGGAAAGAAACAGCACATGAACATAAGCCACAAACCAGGCCCTCCGGTACCTACTGTGGACACCTGCGTCTCACTAAAATCAGGCCATCATTCTCCTTCCGTTCCCCATGGAGAGAGTCACTCCCTTGTGAACACAGTGAATCCCAAAAAGCATTTGGGAAGCGTATTTTGTCACAAGTCCCAAATGACCAAAGCGACGAGGTGCTCGGCAACAGCCTCAAGCCCCACCCTGCCACGCGGGACCACAGCCGGTCCCTGGTGGCTTTGAGACCTGCAGCCCTCTCTCCTCGGCATCAGGGAAAGCATTTTCCCTGAAGCGGACCAGCACGTCTCTGTGGAAACCGTTCAGGCCGGCCTCACACGTTCCTAAACTCTGGAAGGACCGGAGCGACCTCTCTGAAGCCATCGGTTCCTCCATCAGCACCGCTCCCTGCCGGACGCTGGGCCCGTCTGGAAGGACCGAGGTCTCCGGTGCCGCCTTCACCGTGCGTGGCTCTTGAGCCACCATCCCCGGTTTTGCCAACAGCCTGCCGCGCACCTGCCAGGCCTGCCGCCCACAGCCACACGGGTTTCCGTTTCATCAGCCGCCATCCCTCAGCTCCGGCTGACAACTCCCTCTGTGCTTCGGCGAAGTCATCCGTCCCGCCCCAAACGCAGCTCCCCCTTCCTACGGCTTGCCTTTCTTCGACGTCCGTCTGACTCACAGCCGCTCTCTACCAGCCCCTGACATACGCCACCATCCTCGGCCTACCAGACGGAAGTGACTGAGTCACACTGAGAACATCTCACCATCGAGCCGGAGCCCCGCAGAAGACAGTGCAGCAGGCAGCCAGCCCCCAGCCCCCGAGACCGCGGACGCCGGCTACCGGCACGCGGCTGAGGGCACAGACTTCTGCTCTGCCGTCTGATGCACTCGCATCCTTGAGAATTCTTAACTGAGAAGCTCCTATGTTCTTCCGTCCTCCCACTCACACCACACGCGCTTTTACCTGCCTCGGCCGCACCGTTCAGACGGCGACGTGTGAGGAGACATCACTTACCACGTCAGGGCCAAGGACTGCAAAATGCAGAAGATGAGCGCGAGTCCCTTGTTATGCCACTGAAAGGAAAGCAGACGGTTACGCACGGTGTGTGACAAGAGGCCTACGCCAAAAGGTTCAAGGAACTCAAAATACATGCTTACCCAAAAGGCAGAACACAGGGTAAGGGCAAAACACAACTAGAAGAGAGGAAAACATTAATTAATACAGTGACAACATGGGGGGATACTGCGAAGGCCTCACCATGCTTGGCAAACTTCCCACACTCACCCCCCACACCACCAGACTCTGCTGACGCAGCAACCAAAGGCATCCTTCCTCTCAAAGCGCCGGACCATGGGAGCACCCGCGTTGGGCAGAAGAGTTAAAATCCCAGGCAAGAGAAACCAGCCCACACAAACAGATGTAAAAAGAAATGGATCCTCTTTGACTTTCCAATTTCCCCAAACTGTCTGCCCAGAAAATAAAACCACATCTCTGGTCCCTCCCTCACCCTCCCCATTTTCATTCAAACTCACTAACAGCTGAACTCACAGTCCTGTATTTGAGCCCCTCCGAAAACCCCTGTCTGGAGCAGGACGGAGGGTAACATGAGATTCCGGGCAGCCGGTTACTGGTTTCCATGTCACCTAACACTCTGACTCCTTCCTCAGAAAGTTCTTCCTGTAAGACCCGCCCGGACCACCTACATCCAGGCTGGCCAAGAGCAGTGGCCTCGGGCGGCCAGTCATGTCCATCCTCTCTGTCCCTCTACGGCTTAACTGCTCAGTAATCACGCCCCAAGTACTCTCTCCGCGGCCAGCACTGGGCCGATGCTGCACAAGGACTCGCGAGCACAGCTAACGTGGACGCGGCCTCACGGAACGCACCCGTCCCGACAAGCAACGGGGACGGAGATGAAACTAACCAAGTGCACTGACCGAGGCCCAAATGTCGCAGGAAAGGCGACTTTGACAGAAGGCCAGCGAATGTGGTCTAGAACGATGCTAAGGGTCACGCAGAAGGCGGCAGCCCGGAGGAGGAAGGGGCAGGGGCGAGGGACAGGAGCGACAGGACAGGGGGACGGGCTGCAGGTAGTGCCGTCGGAGCAGGGAGCAGAGCGGAGGGGCCCCGAGGGTGGCAGCCCCAGAGGCAAGCGGCGGCGGTCAGGTGCCGAGGAAAGAGCGTGCCCGCTCTAGGAGCCCAGACGCCCGCTCCAGCAAGCGAAGCCTGTGTTCGGGGTCACTGCCCCGGACTCTGCCGGGCGCCACTTTCCCCGTCACCAGGATGACCCGTGTCCCCAACAGTGCAACTGCTCCCAGCGGCCCACTGCAGGTGCAGCACACGGCGGGCGTCACGGCCGGAGCAGGACTCTCCCTCCAACCCGGAGCTCACAGCCATTGGGCAGTGAGTCAAGACGAAAGCGGAAAGAAGGGAGGAGGAAGACGAAAACCCAAGTCCCATGTCACAGGCGCGGCTCCCAGGCAGGCCTTACCAGCACCATGATCGTCGCGATCAAGCGTGTCGGCTCAAACATCCTCTTCAGCTGCTTCATCGGGCCCATGAGGAAGATGGTGCTGAGAGGCAAACACACAGAGGCCGTTCAGAGCAGCCCGGACCCGGCCTGGCCCAGGCCCGGCCCAGCCCAGGCCGCCGCCTCCCCTCCACCCGGCCGGGAGCAGCCACGGGGATCACAGCGGTAACGGCCGGGGACAGCGGGGAAGCGCCTGCCACCCGCCAACTGCCAGCCTTTCCGGCGTTTTGCGTACTGTCCCGACCCAACCCTTCGATGGTCTGCGGGGCGGATGACAGGAATCGTCCTGCTTCCTGTGCAGGCGAAGAAACGGAAGCCCGAAGGGTCTGCTAGCCAGGGCCGGGGCTGCCCGCTCCTCGGGTGTGAGTGCACGGGGCTTGGCTCCAGAACCACACCGGGAGCCCCCAGGCCTCCGACAGTGCGCCCCTGCCTCTTCAACTCCCACCCATGGAAACCAACCCCAGAGACTCGGATCATTTTAAAGAGAAACCACACCTGACGGGGTTAGGTTGCTGGTATTAAAAACGAGGGCACCTCCTGTTCTTTCATTCTCCCGGAATATTTCTACTGGTCATACCCTCTGTGAGTCGGTCAGTGTTTGCTACAGACAGACAGGACACTCCTGCCTCCGCAAGCCGGTGGGGTAGGGGTCGTTACGCTTGTTTGTCTCATGGATGGGATAAGGAAGCTCAGGAAGGTCCTTATCCACAGCCGCACAGCTAAGAACTTAGCCCGCACTCAAACCCACAGCCACGGGATCCAAGGCCCTGAAAGACATCCGTCGTCCACTTTCGGTGTGGACTGGAACTGGAGAGGGGGCTGCAGGCGACACTAACCCACACAGACCCGAACCCCAAACCCCAGGGCGAGGTCTGTCATGTCTCCAGATTCCTACAGAAAGGCCCCATGTGGCATCACATGGGCAGGAGCCTGGAACGGCAAGTGTTTAAACATTAGCTACTGGGTGTTTGCTAAAAGCAGAAATTTTAACAATAAGCCGACTTCTCTTTAAAGTCCTGTTAAGTTTCAACCTGAATTCACAGCCGCACTCCCAGGCAGCACTGAACGAGACGAGACGCAACAGCCACGGCTGGCCTGAAACATTAAATACAGCACAAACACGAAACTGTAGCACATCAGAGGACGCCGGGGGGCTCAGCCGTTAAGCATCTGCCTTCGGCTCAGGCCCTGATCTCTGGGTCCTGGGATCGAGCCCCACGTCAGGCTGCCGGCTCATCAGGGAACCTGCTTCCCCCTCTCCCTCAGCTGCTCCCCCTGCTTGTGCGCTCTCCCTCTCCCTCTGTCTCCCTGTCAAATAAATAAATAAATAAATAATAACACATTATAGGTAAAGCCATGTTCCCCGTGTTACTTCCACAGGCAGGGCTATGAAGACCCGGTCCTAGTAGGGTCTGCTAAATTGTTCTTCTGGACTGACCAGCACACTCCTGTGTTTATGCTCTTTTTGCAGCCTCGACATGAAACCCGCATCGTCTGCCCAAAGCAAAACCCTCCAAAAGTTCGTATTCAAGAGGGCTGTAGAGGCGAGAGGAAACATCACTATCAGAAGCATTCATAAATCAAGTTCTTGGAAGGCAGCCGGAGGCATGCACTCAATCGTTCGGTTAGTGTTTCCAGCCAAAAACAGAGCTGGGTTTGGGGACGACAGGGACAGGCAGGGCAGAGGTCCAGCCCGTCAAGTGGCTTAGACACTTGTAACCAGTCAGTGTAATAAAATGCTACCTGTGCTGTCCCGTAAACATATTTGGGACACAGAGTCCCCTAGGAAAGAAGAGGTCACTGATTCTGGGCGGGGAGAGGGGACGAGAAGTCTCACAGGAGTGGTGACTTCTGACCCAAGTCCTGACAAATGAGCAAGAATTTCCCTAAAATGGGGGCGGGGGGCAGGGCACACAGAGGGAGATGCAGCGCAGGCAGCATTCTAGACAAAGACGTTAGCCCCAGAACCACCACAAGGATGTTTGGGGAAATGCAAGAGGCTGTGGAGTGGACCTGGGTCAAGCCAGCTCGCTAAGCGCCTCTCCCCTAGGCTCGCATGAGGCAGGGCCAAACAGACTGTGCTGGGGACGCCGCAGAAAGTGGCCTAGAGGGACATGAGGGAAGACAGAGAAGCCGCCCGGACTCCTGCAGTGGTTCAGACCGGAAGTGAGATGCGCCAGACCCAAGGGCGGCTCAGGTGGCGCCTGAGCCCTCCCCAAGCTCCGGGTTCAGATGGCAGCCGCCGCCCCGCCCAGGCCCCTCCTCCTCCCCGCCCTACTCCGTCACCTGTTCACATCTGCCCGGCCCACCCGTGAGCTCCAGGGGCAGGAACCAAACCACACAGTCTGTGAGGGCTCAGAGCCCCGCCCAGGTGCGGGTCAAGGCTCAGTCATGAAGCACGTGAGTCCCTCCCAGAAACAGTAACCGCGGAGACAAAAAGGGAGGGGTCGGCACCAAGTCAGGGTGACAAATCACAGGGGCCGGGGCTTGGACACCCAGGACTCTGAGGCCATTGACTGAGACACAAGGGAAGGGGGAGGGACAGGGAGTCACGGGGCTCAGGTTCCAGGGGGCCCTAAGGCAGAAGTCAGGCCGGCAGGACCTGCTGTCGGCACACGGCGGGGCTGAAGCATGTGCTGGACTGGACCTGGGCTGTGTGTGCACCTGCAGCAAATCGGGCCGCCCCCCGCTGGCGGCACTCCCTTAGCTCCCCCGTGCTCCTGAGCCTAGGGCCAGGTCTGAGATGGTCCTCCACTGGCAGAGCAAGAACACCCCTCCCCAGGAGCCTCTGGCCCCGTGAGCCCTTCTAAAGTCCCCACTCAGCCTCTGGCAGCAGTAGGCCAGAATGCAGACAGGACTGTGTTGTCAAGCCTGAAGATACCATTCAACCACTGCGTGCCACGGTTCCCTCGTGTAAAGCCACAACAGTAACTTCATCCCAGGAGATTTCACAAATAAACTAAGATAGGGGCGCCTGGGGAGCTCAGTCAGTTAAGCATCTGCCTTCAGCTCAGGTCGTGATCTCAGGGTCCTGGCATCGAGCCCCTCTGCGCCAGGCTCCCTGCTCAGTGAGAAGACTGCCTCTGCTTCTCCCTCTGCCCCTCTCCCCGCATGCTCTATCTCTCCCTCTCTTTTGCTCTTTCAAAAAAATGAAATCTTTAAGAAAAAAAAAGATACTAAAATATTTTGAAGTGACAGAAAATAAATGTGATGTATATTTTGTGGATTTTTTTGGATACAATGTATTTTAACAACCTTTGGTGTGAAACCAAATCCTTAAAACTATTAAAGCATCCTCCTCACGTCCCTGAAGTACAACCCACACCTATTTTCCCATCTAGTGACTGGCTAAGGTTAAATTAAAAAACAAAAAACAAAAAGCCGTTACCTCCCAATCGATGCGATGTTACCAAAGGTATAAAACACTGCGAAGAGGTACAGGCCCTTCCTGGGCACCCAGAGCAGGAAAGTCCCCTGGAAGATCAAGCACAGGGCGTTTGCACCAGGAGGACCCCCCTGCCAGGCCACAGCCAGGAGTGCACAGGGACCCCCAGGCCCCTCCCCTCCCTCGTCAGTGCGCCCTCTCCTCCCGCTCTCATCCGTGCACCTCATGAGGGGCAGAAGGGAAGGCCAGGGGAGGGGAGGGACATCTTACCAACAGTGAGCAGACAATTCCTGCAGCAAAACAGGCAATGAAGCCCTTTATTCTGGTGCCCCAGCTCAGTGACGACGCCTCAACGACCTAGAATTTTCAAACGACAGATCACACATGGATATGCGTGTTTAAGCAGCAAGAACTAGGAAAGCACGTAATGAGACTGTGTGAGTGTGTCCCACAGAAGCAGAAACAGAGGCTCCGACTCCCTCGCTGCTACGAGAGCCCTCCCGAGTCATGGCACCCGGCTCCTTCTCCATCCACGAGTCTCCTCTCCGGCAGCAGATACGAGGTTCCTCAGCCTCTACGGGAACACCCCCGAGGTGGCAAGTCTCCACCATTTCACACACAGCACAGCAAGGCAGCAGGCCGCAGAGTAGCCCAAGCCCCGACCACAGCCCAGGCCGGACACGGACAACTGCAAAGGCGTGAGCAGCCCCAGGCAGGGGCCCAGGGAACGGGGAGCCACGTGACGCCGGTGCTCAGGCCACCGGGCATGGCCTCCCGCATCGACAAGCCAAAGTTCAGCAGGAGCTACTCCTCCCAGCATCTCTGAGACCCCAGGGGACGAAGGCTGTCATCGCGTCAGGGCCCTCAGCTGGATCTGAGGTGCTTTGTGCCGGCATCAGCCAAGTCACCCATGCGTGAGATGGATTCCAGGTAATTCATGACCGCCCGGCCCCGCTACCATAATTAATCCCTCCCGGGAGTGCGCGGTTGCCAACAACGCGGTCGCCAACAACAGCTCTGCTAACCGGGGAGCCTGCACGCAGCTCCCACGGCTGTTCCTCCAGGTCAAAGAGGCCAGCCCAGACCTTATGCCAGAGACCTTCCTGGCCACGCCATGCCAGGGACGGCCCCTGCCACTGAGACCTGCCTCCGGCCTCCTGCCCAGTGCGCCTGCAGCAGGCTCGCCGCGCGTGGCCAGCGCGGCCGCCATCAGCAGCGGGGGAAGCTGCCGGTAACACTTCCACCCCCGATGAAGAAGGACGACGTTGCCAGAAGCTGCAAGAGCCACGGGACGGGCAAGTCCTTCAACCTGGACGCCCCCAGCTCAGGGCGGGCTCTCGGTCCTGTCCCCATGCTTCCTGCCGAACCAGAGGCCAGGAGACAAGGACCAGCGGCTCTCCCAGCGGTGGCCAGCCCTTGCCACAGAACAGCCTGACTTCCATCCACAAGAGACCCAGGACGAAGGGCTACTGTCAAAACGGGTTTTCTTCCCACCGCATAGACGCACACGAATTGAGAGAGGGAGGGAGAGGCACTCTTAACCAGGCTCCGACACGGGGGCCTGATGTAGGGCTCGATCTCAGGACCCTGAGATCATGAGCTGAGCTGAAATCAAGACGCGGACACTGAATGACCGAGCCCCCAGGCACCCCTGTTCCCCCATATTTAAGGGAGGGCTCCTGACACTGCCGTCCCCCAGCAGACACCGCACCTGCGGAAACATGGGACACCACATACACCGCGCAGAAAGGTGCCATCGGGGACGGGGACACCCAGTGGGAACAGGGTGTCTGTCAGGGCCGGACAGATGGGCCCCCGGCTTCCTTGCTAAGGAAAACCCGCACCCAGAGTCACAGACACTCAGCGGGCCGACCGCGACGGTGGCGCCACAACCAGCTCGGCCTTCTGACTCACACGGGCAACCTCCCATCAGGAAGAAAATAAGACCAGAAGACGCCACTCCTCCTACTCACGCAGGACACAGAGAACCTGCTCGGCCAGGCAGAAAAAAAGAGGTGAGCTGCACGCGGGGAGAAGGGCGCCGCAGCACAATGGGACGGCATTCGTGGCTGGAGCACGACTTGGCGTCCACAGGGACGTCCTCAGACGTTCAACCTTTTTTTTTTTAAGAGGATAACCCGTAAGGTCACATCACATGTCAAGCGTGAGCTGGCCTTGGCATTCAGAGACCTGAATACGGTCTGCGCAGGACGGTGAGGCCCCAGTCCCCTTATAAATCGAACTCAAGCGCAAGAGAAAGCAGCTCTGCTTTCTTCCTTCGAAGCGAAAGTGACACGTCGGTTCTACAAGTCCCTCAAGCTGAAATTTCCACGCAAATGTCACCCCAGGGGGCAAATGGGGGGGGGGGGGGGATACAGACAACTTTTCATCACTCGTGTCTCCCCACTGCGTGTAACTGCACTTGGTTGACCTGCACAGTCCCAGCAAGAAGAAAGTGCTGCTCCCCTTCTAACTGGGCTCAGCCAAAGCTCAGCCCTTCCTTTTGCCAATTTATAAAAACAGACTCAGTCGATATAAAACACCTTTCTAGGGGCGCCTGGGTGGCTCAGTGGGTTAAGCCTCTGCCTTCGGCTCAGGTCATGGTCTCAGGGTCCTGGGATCGAGCACCGCATCGGGCATCAGGCATCAGGCTCTCTGCTCAGCTGGGAGCCTGCCTCATCCCCACCTGCTTCTCGGCCTACTTGTGATCTCTGTCAAATAAATAAATAAAATCTATTAAAAAAAAAAAACACACACACACACAATTTCTTAATTCATGGCTGCTGGAAGCTGTGCTGGGGCACCTTCTGGAAATTAGAGTAGCTTACATAGAACCTGGATAGAACTGTCAGTGATCTGCACACAAGCCATCTGACTAGCAGTTAGGAACAAAGGTCCCTTTGACTCTGGGACATGGAGAGACGAAAGGTTCTTGCCAAAACGAGGTAAAGCTAAGAACTGTTTGAGGAAACAGGGCTGGTAACCAGAAGAAGGTGAGAAATGAATGCTGCTTCCTACCACTCATTCCTTCCTTATCCCTGGACTCCTCTACGGAAAAAATGAAACCTATACTTTAGGACAGAAGCCCACTAAAACCAAAGGTTGAAGGCATATTTATGAAGGGGAGGTATCAATTAAAAACCTCATTATGAGGCTATTGTTGGTGACTAGGCACGGCCAAGTGGTTTTTATGCCTAGTTTCATATGTAAGAGAAACAGAACTAGTCGTGCTTTTATTGTTTACGTTAAACGAATAAAAATTTGAAAAGCACTCACTTATGGTGACCTCTGACAACTTCCATAATTTAATTTGAAGAACCCATAAGGCCACGAAGTCCAAGTCACCACGGAAAACAGAAATTTCAGCACAGAATCTCCAGCCCTGCCAGCTTCGAAGCCAGGGCAGACGTGAGACGATCAAGTCAATACCCATACTTTAAAGGAGGCTCGAATTAGTAAAAATTAAAAATTAAGCCAAGAACAATCCTCAAAATGAATTCAGCCAGCTGCAGGATGTGTCCCAGGAGTCCGGGACTCAGGAAATGACATACAATGAGGTATGAAAACAGGAATGTCACACTCAGGAGAGGAGATGGACAGTGGGACTTCACAATGAGAGAGAGGCACCTTGCCTTTCTTGAACAGATTTAAGATGGGGCGGAGCTTACAGCCCTTTCGAGCCCTTCCCTGTGTCCAATGAGGACATGCAACACCTTGGGTAAAAGCCAACTCAGTCTTCGCATCTTCAATCTGCACTAATCACTCACTCTTAAGGGTCTGTTTCTGATTGTTTTCTAAATACAAAGTATCTGCCTCGTCTTGCTGTCAACACTGTAGCACTGGAGTCTCCAGGATGACCAAGTGTCTCGCTCTGGAGCCCCAGTGGCTGCTCACAGCAGGATGACCGTCCGCAGGGCATAATGCTTTCAGAGAAAGGGCAACTGTCCACTGCCCAGGATTTAGTAGGCCATGTGGGGACTGACCTGACAGTTCCTAACAGAAGCCAGAAATCAGAAACAAAAAATGCATGAAATTACTCCTGAGCCCCCACCCACTAATAAAGGCCTAACCCTAACCCTAACCCTAACGCAACTAAAAAGAACCCACAGAGTGGCCCAGTGGTTAGGCCTCTGCCTTCAGCTCAGGTCATGATCCCAGGGTCCTGGGATCAGCATCTGACTCTCTGCTCAGCAGGGAGCCTGCTTCCCCCTCTCTCTCTGCCTGCCTCTCTGCCTGCTTGTGATCTCTGCCTGTCAAAGAAATAAATAAAATCTTAAAAAAAAAAAAAAACTTTAAAAAAAAATACATAAATTAAAATCCAGCGCCAGTGTCGAGCGCGGGTCTTCGGGGTGAAGTTCTGGGGACCGCGCTCTGGGGCTGCGGGTCCCGGAGGGAAACGCAGACAAAACCCGGCACCCGCCGAAGCGCGGGAAAGCAGCAGCGGCAGCAAATCGGAGAGCGAGGCGGGCCGCAGCGTCGCCCCGCAGCCGGGGAAACTGAGGCACACACCGGAAGGTGAAGTGTCCTGTGTGGCCCGGGGAGGAAAACAGGCGCAAACGCTACGGAAGCGCAGGAACCCGGAGACGCGCGCTGTGGCTCCGCAGCCCGGGCGGGAGCGAGACCCTGACCCCGACCTTGACCCCGACCCTGACCCGCCCGCACGCGCGGCGTCCGGGGATCCCGGGGTCCGGAGTCCGGCGCGCGGACGGACGGGCTTGGGGAACCGGAGCGCCCCGCGGAACGTCAGGGACACGCGCCTCGACGCCGACAGGGGCCCGCGGGCGGGACAGGGACCCGACCCCGAGCCCCGACGCAGGGGCGGCCGCGGGCTCGTCGCAGGGACCGGCCCGTCCGCGCGGACCCTCCCGCGGTCCTGCCCCGGCGCCGCCCGTCGAGGGGGCCCTGGGGCAGCGCGGGGCGCGGGGACGCACAGCCCCGGGGTCCGCACAGCCGGGGGGTCCCGCCCGCCCCCGCCCCCACACGCCCCGCCGCGGGCGCGCTCACCTCGGCCAGGCCGCCCCGGTCCTCGCAGTCCTGGCCGCTCAGCACCTTCTTCAGCTTGTCCATCGCGCCCGCTGCCCGCGCGCCGCCCCCGAGCCTGTTGCGCCCGCGGAGCGCGGCTCTTCCGGGTGCGCCGCCGCCGCCCCGACCCGCCCCCGGGGCCGCCCGCGCACGCGCCCCGCCGCTGCCGCCCGCCCGCTGTGGGGGTGGGAGGCGGGACGGCCCGGGCGCGGGGGCTGAGGTCCGCCCCGCCCCCCGCCCCGCCCCGCCCCGCCGCGCGGCCACCTCCGGGCGTCGGAGTCTCCGGGTGGCGCCGGCGCGGCTTCTCCGCGGCTCGCCCCGGGTCCCCCCCGGTGGCCGCGGGGAAAGTCACGCGTAACTGCGGCCTCGACCAGGCTCCTGTGACCCCAAGTGCAGCTTCCGGAGCGGACCCCGCGGACCGGCAGGGCTGCGGCGAGGAGAGCAGGGCCGTGCGGGGCCGCCTGGACCGGACGGCGCCGCCGAGCCCCGCCGGAGACCCGGGACCCCCGCGACCCCCAGGGCAGCGCCGGCCCCTCGGACCGCGGCCCCCAGCGTCCGCCGCGAACGTCCGGACCGGCTCGGCTCCGACCGCACATGCCCCGGGGGACGCGGCCAGTTCCCACCGGAGACCCCCGCCCCCGCCCCGCCGCCGCCCTGCACGAGCCCTCGGAGGGAGGAAGGAGGAGGAACGTGGTCCGGTGGACGGAGCCGCCGGTCCGCCAGCCGAAGGGGTTTGCGCGGGGCCCGCGGGCGTCCGCCGCGGCCGCGACCCCGTCCCGCTCGGGTCTCCGGAACAAACGCTGCTCCTCCCGCGACGAGGACCCCCGTGTCGCGCCCGCGTCCTGCGGCGCCGAGACGGGGCGGGAAGCTCGTGCACAGCGCGGTCGGGGAGACCTGGGGCGGGGCCCGTGGAACCGTCGGCCGCCAGCTCCGGGCACCGAACTAGCCCCTGACCTGCGGGTCCTCGGTCTTCGCATCCGTCGGGTGGACCCGCGCGAGGACCCCGGGAGGCTCCCGTGCGACGTGCGGGGCGACGCCACGGCCGGTCCGCGAGCTGCTGCGGCTCGGCCCCTCCACGCAGGCCCCTCCGCAGCGTCCACCCCGACGTGGCGGTCAGGCCCGTCCCCGCCCTGCGGTCGCTCTCTTGCTCCGCCAGCCCAGAAGGGCACCGGGGAAACAGCGCCCACAAGTACCGTTCAGTGGGGGCGGGAACGCGGGTCTGCCTCTGCCGTTGTGCGCGTGGGGACACACCGAGGGGCCCCGAGGGCGACCCTGAAAACGGCCCCGCAGCCCCCGTCAGAGAGGGAGGCCTGTCTCTGTCCGCAGAGCGACACCCGGCCTGCTCCCCGTCCACGGCCTCTCCCTGACCCTCACAGTGACAGAGGTCGTTCGCTCGTGCTCACACTTGACTTCTAAGTAATCCCTCCACCCCGCGTGGGACTCGAACTCGCAGCCCAGAGACGGAGTCTCACACTCCCCCGACGGGGCCGGTCGGGCGCTGGCCCTCATCACTGCGGAAGAGCTTTGGACCCGAACGGCCTTCCCGGCCTCGGCGCCGCTGAGAGCCGGACGTCAGAGCCTGCGGGGCGCGCCGCTCCTCCCGGCCTGCCCCGGACACAGACCCACGAGTGTGGGAAAGAGCACGGGCTCTTCTGTTCCTTGAGATCTGGCGCCCGCACGAGGATACCCCCTCTCCCAAGGAGCACCGTTTAGACCTCAGGGCTCTGCGTCTCCAGGTCCCCTGGCCCCTGTCCTTGAAACAAAAGGCATGGGAACGTGTGGGGGTTGTGCCTTGTGCCACCACCAGTGCGGACACGCTGCTTCAGGGGTCGTGGGATGGGCACCGCGCAGGTGCTGCGGTAGAGGACAAACCCACCGGTCACATCCCTCCACTGGGACACCCGGACTGCCGTAGACCCTTGGGTGACAACGTGCCATTTCCCCGACACCAAGTCTCCATTTTCCTGCTTCTCTAACATAAAATTCCAGAGGGACCCCCCAAAATTAGTGCGGTAAATGCGACAGTTCTCATGGAGGCGAAGGGTTATTTCTTATCAGTAAACCATTGGGCTCGCTCTCTCGTGTGTCCAGGTGTAAGTCTAGGCATGAAAACAGGAAGCATGATCCTGTCAAAGACACGGAACACGACTCCAAAATAGCTTTTCATGGTCGTATTTAACAAAATGTTACTACATTTTCAAAAAGTCAAGTAAAAATTTTAACTACAAATACTTGAAATTTAATATTCACATGTTCCTTATAGATTATAATTCTTCCCTTTAACTTTTGTAGATGATTTTGAATACTTTACAAAAATAGCTCTTGAAGGGCACCTGGGGGGCTCAGGTCGTGACCCCAGGGTCCTGGGATGGAGCCCCACATCCGCTCCCTGTTAAACTGCTACTCCCTCTGCTACTCCTCCCCCTCACTCCCCTGCAACTCATTCTCTCACTCTCTCGCAAACAAATACAATCTTTTAAAAAAGAAAAATAGCTCTTGAAAACATAAAAAGTAACTTTTATTTTGGAATTGAATTTATATTACTATAATATATTCTAATTTTGTAATAATAATTGAATTTAGTTATTTTAAGAAATGTAGCCTTTTTATTTTGTTCATATATTTAATTTATTTATTTGTCAGAGAGAGACTGAGCAAGCAGGCGGACTGGCAGGCAGAGGGAGAAGCAGGTCCTCACTGAGCACGGAGCCTGATGAGGGACTCCACCCCAGGAAGGACCTGAGCTGAAAGCAGACGCTTAACCAACTGAGCCACCAAGGAGACCCAGATTTAATCAACTTTGATATTTTGCCAGTGTTTAGTCATATAAAAGCCGTAACTTTACACCTATTTGTCAAAGTGGGAAGATCAAATATAATTTATTTAACAAATGTTTGGCTTGATTTACAGCTTTTAATTCAACATATAAATATACAGGGATTTTCAAGGGGCGCCTGGGTGATTCAGTGGGTTAAACCACTGCCTTCGGCACAGATCATGATCCAAGGGTCCTGGGATCAAGCCCTGCATCAGGCTGTCTGCTCAGCGGGGAGCTGCTTCCCCCTCTCTCTGCCTGCCTCTCTGCCTACTTGTGATCTCTGTCAAATAAATAAATAAAATCTTTTTTAAAAAATACAGGGATTTTCTGCAATAAAAAGGAATGGAGTAATAACACATGCTACAATATGGATCAGCCTTGAAAACTCTATGTTAAGTGAAAGCAGCCACACGTAAAAGACAGCGAATCATATGATTTCATCTGTATGAGATGTCCACAAGGGGCAAATCCAGAGGCAAAAAGTAGATGAGTGGTTTCCACAGGTTGGGGGCAGAGAAGCATGGAAGTGATGGCTAATGGCTAGAGGGTTTCTTTTGGGGCGATGAAATGTTCTAAAATCAATTGTGATGGTGGTTGCACTACTGTCAAAATACTAAAAAAACATTGAAGTGTATGCTTTAAATGAATGAATTTTGTGGTATATAAATTATATTGCAAAAGCTGCTTTAAAAACACGGAAGAGCACAATGTCTAATGCATATTTCCCAACCCATGAGTGTTATTTATTATATAATGTGACAGGAATCCACCTGATCCTGCCAAAGTGTGTCTAATTTTGAACCCAGAATATCAGACTCCTAATTTATCTACAGATACATTACCCAATGTACAAGATGACCCACTGTGACATTGTTTATGATACCAAAAGATTGGAAACAGCCCCAAAGTCCACTGGCTGGGAGGAATGGTTACACAAATTATGGTACATCCATTCAGGAGACTACAAAGCAATCATTAGAAAGAGAAGGAGGAAGCTCTTTGTTTATTGAGATGAAGCTATCTCCAAGACACACTGCTAGGAGAGGAAAAAAATCCGATCCAAACAGATAGGCAGACGACAGATATATGAGTGACAGAACATGTGTCGACAGACCTATACTTACTTGTATATGCGTGAAATAGATCTGAGAGGATAAAAAGACAAAAACAAGAATAACAAACAAAACTCCTGACGTTGCTCTTTACCTCGGGGAGGGAAACTAGGTGGCCGTGGAGCAGAGAACTTCTCACTATTATCTACTGAATTCTCAGTTATGAACCTTGTGAATGTACCTGCTCTTCCCAATAAGTATAGACACAAAAGGTTACATATTATATGATTCCTTTTATATGAAATATCTAGAATAGATAAATCTGGAAACAGAAAGCCAACTGATGGGTCTGGGGGCGGGGGGACTGGCGAGACCCCGGTCAAGGAGATGAAAGTACTTTTGGAATGGGACACCTGGGTGCCTCCGTCGTTAAGACTCTGTGTTAGGCTCTGGTCATGATCCCAGGGTTCTGAGATCAAGTCCTGAGTCGGGCTCCCTGCTCAGTCGGGAGTCGGCTTCTCCCTCTTCCTCCGCCCACTGCTCTGCCGTTGGTGCTCTCGCGCGCTCTCTCTCTTTTTAAAAAGAGGAAAGTATTTTGGAACAAGCTAGAGATGGCGGTGTACAATATTGTGAGTGTGATAACTGCAGCTGAACGGTCTGCTGTGAAATGGTGAACTTGGTGTTATGTAAATTTCACCTCAGGAAATGACTTTCTGAAGGAAAATGAGGATGAGGAAAAGTAAAGGAGGAAGAAGACAGGAAAGGAAGGAAAGAGACGGAGCGGACGGGAGGGAGCGGGGGTCCCTCCCGGAGCGGCCAAGCTGGGCAGATGGCCCGGAGGGCTCTGAACCAACAGCTTTGTCGGCGGAGCCTGTGCCAAGCAAGGAGTCCAGGGAGGAGACGGCTGTCCCGGCGACGGAGAAGGAGGGTGAGAAGACCCGGCACGGGCTTGGGCCCCCAAGCAGATGGGCACCCGCTTCCTCCTGTCTCCGGGGCCCTCTCGTCCCACGTCCGGATTCTCTGTTTCAAGTCCGGGCTCATCGGGTCGGAGAGGGCTTTGGCCTCTACACCTCGGCTGTGGAGGGACCCTTCCCACCCCCGCCCCTCCTCAGAGCCGCCCTCCAGGGACTGGAACAGTCACCCACCCCCAACCCCTCCGGCGCTTGTGGCCGCTCCCGGCAGGCCCTCACAGCCCCATCCTGGCCAGGCAGCCCCTTCCTTTAAGGGTTGCCGCGGAAGGTCAGCTGTTCTCCAGGAATAGGAGTGGAGCCCCACCGTCTCCAGGGACCCCCAGAACCCCCAGTCCCCACTAACATTCCGGGACTCACTCCTCCCCAGGCCGGCCAGGCAGCTCTGACCCCCACCGCCAGGGCGAGAAAAACCTCCAGTGACCCTGCCTGCCGACCTCTCGCAAGTTGTGTCGCCCCGGCTGTCCCCTGCCCCGGGAGCCGAGCCTACCGCACCCCAGTTCTCTGAAGGCGGGGTCCCTGCAGGTCGTCCTCTCCCCTCTGCGCCCCTGTTTCCCTCTCGGTCACCTCACCCTGCCTCAGTCGTGCTTCTCCCTCAAACCCAGACAGACCCTGCCACAGCTGGGGTCGCCTTCCTGCGCCGTGTTCAGCTGTTCACACCCCTTACTTACAGCCGCGTACGGGCTTCTCACTGCCTTCCCCTGCCGTCTGCAGGCCTCGTCTGTCACTCTAGGCCCTTTAAACGGGGCCAGATGGACTCCCCAGCCCGGTCCCCTGACTCACTCACTCAAGCATCATCATTGGCACAAAACTGCTAAACTCATAGGTGCTGATTGACCGGAAACACTGTGCTTTAAAATGAAAAATGCAGGGGCGCCTGGGTGGCTCATTAAGTGTGTGCCTCTCGCTCAGGTCATGATCCCAGGGTGTTGGGTTCAAGCCCCACGATCCCGCTGAGATGGGAGCCTGCTGCTCCCGCTGCCCGTGTGCGTGGCAGACTCTCTCTCTTTCTGTCAAATATACAAATAAAATCTTTTAAAGATGATTTTTTGAAAAAATAAAAATAAAATGAAAAATGTATTGTTCCTGCTAAATGCGTATGAAGTTCCAAGCCTAACGTCACTGGCAGACTCTGAACCTCTCCGAGAACAGTGCCTGCAGGTGATTTCTGCGTTTGAATGCGGCTAAAACATCCCAATGAGAACCCGGAATTCTGGGAGGGCCACACCCCGTGCTTGTCTTTCGGGCCAGGGGACCCACCGGGCCCCGTCGCTCAGTGTCGGAGTCATCTGTGCTCCGGAGCGCGTGTGAACCCGCGTGCTTTCTGCAGTACTGCCCGTGCCCCACTGCCCTGGCCAGTGCCACACGTTGCTCCCTCCTCCCCTCCGTCCGGAAGCGTCAGCCCCGCTGGGATTATCCGGCTTCCACAGGTGAGGAGCCTGAGGCTTGGCATCCTGAGTCCCTCCTTGAACCTGCCCCCAGGTGCCACCCTGGCTAGACACAGTCCCTTGGGGGCCTTCATGAATGGCCGTCTGCCAGGTTGTTGTCTTGTTAAGATCTGCCACAATGTGGGAAACAGGAGAAGTGATGAGGGAAACCTGTACCGGAAGACAGAAGCCTACAGGGTGTGAGTGGGCCCTGACCTGCCTCCGGGGTGACCTCCTAGGGTCTAGGGCGAGCCCTTGAGGCACCAGTCTGGGGTTTATAGGACTCGGCGGTGGCCAAGAGGCACGCAGGTCTCCTCGGGGCCGGCGGACGGGCGGGCATCGGCTTGGTCTCTCCTCTGCAGGGACACCCACCCTTTGTCTATCCCTGTGCCAGCGACACAGGGAGGAGCCCCCAGGGTGGGCGAGAGCCCCTGACTGAGGCTCAGATGACCTCGCGCTATGTCTGGTGCAATTTGTTGTCAAAAAGATGACTATGCAGATGGTTAACCATCTCGAGGTTTCCCGGGGCGATGTTCAGATAGCTCTCAAAGTCTTTGCTAAACTAAAACTTCAAGGTTTTGCTTCGATGATAAATGGAATTCATGGATGGATAAATGGATAAATGGAATTGAACTCCTCGGACATCTAAGTCTTTTCCAAATACGATCAAGTGTAAGTCCTTAATTACTGGACATAGGTTTGTGCTTTTGACTTCTTACTGCAAAGAACGAAGGATATTTAAATCTGTTCGAAAACATGTTTTGTGCTTAACCGACTCACAAATTTGCCATCTAAAGAATTCAGGTGTAACAGTTCACAACTGGTTACTCCTCAGTCTTTACTGGAGATCAAGGTTTCTAAAGAGTGCAAAATTCTGCCAACTGTAACTCGGACTGTTGGTAATAAGGAAAACAACTGTGTGTGGAAAGTAGGAGATCTGTAAGAAACGTAAGACCTGGGAATGCATTTTTGTGGAAGGTTTAAAAAAGGTAATTTTGTCATAAATGAGATGGTTGTTTGGGAAAAAATGAGCAGGGACAAAATCTGAATGCAAAGAAAAAGTTATAGAAGGTTTATGGAGGGAAAACTTTGGAACAGAATTTTAGATGCGGTCGGGAGGGACCAAGGTTGAAATGAATGGATTTTAAAGTACATCGGTATAAGATTTCTCTGCTTCTCTCTGTTCAAAAGACAAAACTATTCTCCAATTGTTGGTCAGCTCTTGATAAGAAAATACAAAGAGTTGTTTTCTCTCTGCTTGCCTAGAAAAACCAGTTTCTCTGTCTTGCCTTTATCGGGTCTTTAACATCCCTAATCCTATTTAGGGAAGTGCTTTAAAACGTTCTAAGGTTTTTCCCCCAAACCATTTTCTGTCAAGATTTGTAATCTCTGTCAATCAATAGGTGAGAATGATTGGTGAATAAACAGTTTTATTATACGTAATATAATATAATAAATATATATATGTTTAAAAAAAAACTTCCCCAAGATTTAAATCATGAACGAAGTCTTGCTGACTGATTAGGCTTGCTTGTTGGGTCTGGAACCTTCAGGTTCTGGCTATTGAAGTGTATGTATCACAGAATAACTGGGTTTCCTTGTCAGTCATATCATAGTGAGCTCTCCTATCAGATCGTTAACTGTGTCCATTGCTGAGTTTTTTTTTTATCATTTATAATTGTTCTTACTGTCTTGCAAAATAAGTTTCATCTTCAAGGGGGTTCATGTAAGGACACCTGGGTGGCTCAGTGGGTTAAGCCGCTGCCTTCGGCTCGGGTCATGATCTCAGGGTCCTGGGATCGAGTCCCGCATCGGGCTCTCTGCTCAGCGGGGAGCCTGCTTCCTCTCTCTCTCTCTCTGCCTGCCTCTCTCTCCATCTACTTGTGATCTCTCTCTGTCAAATAAATAAATAAAATCTTTAAAAAACAAACAAACAAACAAACAAAAAAAAAAGCAAAGGAGGTTCATGTAAAACACCTTTAGGACAAAACAGATATTCAATATTTTTAAGATTAAAACCAAAATGAGAAAGAACTTTCAGAACTAAGTAAAAGCTGCATTCAAACGGAACGTGAATCAGTAACATGGACTAAAGGAGCTAAAAGATCGTAGTGTTATGACTCTTGTTTAATCATTGCTGGTTCTCTCATGTTTGCTCTTTCAGACTAAGGGAACTTTTTCTTAAGTTCTGTGACTGGGGCACCTGGGTGGCTCAGTGGGTTAAAGCCTCTGCCTTCGGCTCAGGTCATGATCCCAGGGTCCTGGGATCGAGCCCCGCATCAGGCTCTCTGCTCCTCGGGGAGCCTACTTCCTCCTCTCTGCCTGCTTCTCTGCCTGCTTGTGATCTGTCTGTCAAATAAATTAAAAAAAAAAAAAAGATATCTGTGACTTACGGAAATGTAAAAATACTCATTTATAAACAAATCAAAGCATTCAACTTTTCTATGTGAACCTTCTGAAACTCAGGTCTCAGTAAGTATTCTTTCTTCCATGGCAATCAGTTACTTGCGTAAGTTCAATAGGAATCTGTTCTCCTTGTAAAAGGACATTATTGGAAACATTGGTTATTTTACCAAGGCTTAGACTGGAATGTCCTATTTGAGAAAGACATGCATAGACTCAGATATTACCAGACAGCTTTAAAGAATGGAGGTTGGCTTTATGAAACCTGGAGTCCTAACGCCCCTTGGAACCGTTGGCCTGATCCCTTACAGAGTTCGCAGCAGCCTCACCGGGTGAGTGAAGAATGCCACTTCTGGCAGGTGCAGGACCCTCAGGAAGAGGAATCTGCCCAAATCTGTAGGTATTGCAGGCATGTCTGATGGCAAGTAGCTGGCCTGGAGAGGCTCCTGAAAGTCCAACTAGAGATTCCTTATAAAAGTTCCAACTTCAGAAAAGAAAAGGTCTTGTGCCCATGTGATTAAGAATCTTGAGATGGAGAGATAACCCCAATGTAGCCAGGCGGTCCTCCAGCAGTCATCCGCACCCGGTAAGCAGGAGGCGGAGAGAGACTTACACAGCGGAAGAGGAGACGGTAATGTGACCTCAGGGGCAGACACAAGCCAAGGGATGCTTGACACTGGCAGCTGCTGGAAGCCGGAAGAGGCAGAGAAAGGATTCTCCCTTCAAGGCCCCACAGGAGCACAGCCCTGCCAACACCTCGGTCTCAAGCCGTCTGGCCTCCAGAACTGTGGGAGAGTGAATTTCTGGTGTTCAAGCCACCAAGTGTGTTGTAATTTGTTACAACAGCCCCAGGAAGCCGACTCGTGTGGGTCTACACCACCTACCACTGAACCGTGAGGGACTCCACAGCACGCCTTCCTTTTCGCCTTCATCTCTCCCCTTTGGCTCACACACCCCAGCCTCCCGGCGCAAGAAAAGGTAGTCCCTGAATGCACCCCCACCTTGTCCTCCTAGAAAACACCCACTGGCTTTCCGCCCTTGTCCCCTTCTCTTCCCCCAGCACACAATCACCTAACTCTCACCGCGACCCTAACATGACAGTCGGTTCTGGCTGTGCATCTGCTGTTTCTCCCGCTCACGCAAAGGTCCCTTGCAGGGCACGGATGCTGCCTTATTTCTCTTTGCATCTCCAGCACCAAGCACGGTGCCTGGGACACACAGCAGGTGCTCAATAACCTACTCCGGTCGCTGCCCAGGTGGCTTGCTGTTAGCCGTTCTCCTGACTTGCCCCTGCGCCATGCAGAAGCAAACAGGCCCTCCAGGGTGCGTGGCGCACCCCTGCACAGCTTTTCTGCACATCTGTCCAGCCAAGGTGGACAAGCAGGTGGCTTTGGATGACGTTTTACACATGCCTTGTGAAATTGCATCCTTCCTTCAGCGAGATCTAAAAATGGTTTTCAGAGTCCAGAAGGCGTCTATATTCGGAGAGCAGGAAACACCGCGGGCCCATGAGCATTGATGCGTGAAATCAACATAGAAATAATGGCAACGGAGACACACATTCTTGGATTTCAAAGAAAAAGACCTTGGGAGATACCAAGATTGAATGTCTTAAGGGGGGGGAGGGCAGGAGAGGCGAGCGCTCAGATCAGTGAGTCCTTGAGCCTAGAAAATGGACAGTCTAAGGTGCTGCTGGTGAACCCCAGATGGTTCGGGGGCCAGGGTCCCACCTGAGGCGGGCACGGCCCCATCACGACTGTGAGAGCCTGGGGCCATGCGAATCTAGAACTTTGTTCCGTCGTTCTGGTCTTTCGCTTCCTCAACAGCCTCCTCCGCTGTAGCCTGCCCCCAGCAAGACGTCAGTCCTCTGTGTGGTCTCAGCTTTGACCCGGGACCCGGGACCCAACAGTGGAGGACCCCTGAGGCTTGTGCCACCCAGTTGGATTCATCTGGGCAGCCAGGTTTCCTCTCTCTTTCCAGTGAGTGTTCTTGCCTTGTCCTGAACCCTCCACGGAAGTTAATACATACAGCAGAAAGGGCCCTTGATCGACCAACCAGCCAGTGGTTCTTATTCTGTTTTGGCGTCACAGACCTTTTGAGCATATGATTGCCACAGAGCCGCGCTCCACATGCCCACATGCGGAAAAGTTACCTAAAATCCGAGGGGGGCTGATGAAGACCAGGAGTTCAGCCATTGACTGTGATCCCCTGAGAACCCCAGGCTTAAGGAAAGACAGACACCTGCCAGCTGTCCTTTTTCTTTCTTTATTTATATGACAGACAGCACAAGCCATGCAAGGAGCAGAGGGAGAAGCCAACTCTTGGCTGAGCAGGGAGCCCAACGCAGGGCTTGACCCTAGGACTCCGGGATCATGACCTGAGCCTCAGGCAGACGCTTAAGGGGCTGAGCCACCTCGGGGTCTGCCCGCCCCCCGCCCCCAGCTGTCTTCCTCTCCAAACGCTAGATCGCTTTGTGTATTCACACGGTTTTCGCAGCGCTGTGAGAGTTTAGGTAATTTTTCCAAAGGCCCTGGGGAGAAGCATGGTCACGGAAAGGTTGGAATGGCTATGGAGGAGGCATGGAATGGCTTCATGTCTAATTGCCAGTCTTCGGGAATTCCGCCCACCCTGCAGGCGCTCCGTGGAGCACAGTCCGGCCGCTGGTGAAGGGACAGGTATGTGGACAGGAACCAAGGAAACCACCGTGTTCAGGAGTGCCCAGAACTGGGGACAATAGGAACAGGACGCTCTGGTCATCACTGCAGGGCAGTGCCTTTTGCAATACATAAACGTGGAGGCTGTAATGTGGGCTGTGTCCTGACGCCACCTCACACCCCCTGACCTACCCGAGTGCACCTGTGCCTGTGGCGGACATCCCGAGGCACCTTCCTGTGTGCGTGCGCGTGTGTGTATTGGGGGGTGACAAGGGAATACACGGGACGGGTTGTACACGGCCCAGCCGCCCCTCCTCCTGCAGGAGCGTCAGAGGCAGCTGCACACCGTCCCAGGGACCTCCGGCAGCGGTAGGCCCGGGCGATCCCCGGAGGCCCCGCCGCGCACCCCACCCCGGGCGATCCCCGCAGGGCCCGCCCCGCACCCCACCCCGGGCGATCCCCGCAGGGCCCGCCCCGCACCCCACCCCGGGCGATCCCCGCAGGGCCCGCCCCGCACCCCA